>NW_014556306.1:196218-236934 GCF_001313825.1 Dinoponera quadriceps
GGGGGGGGGATCTACGTACCCGCGTGAAATGCGCGGCGTTTAAGTACCATACGGACGGTTGTTGTTGCGCATACCGTCGGGGAAGGTCGCGTTGGCACAATGCGTCTCAAATTTGCGTGCACGCGATCCGAAAAGCGCGAGCAAAATATTTTCCGTCGTTTAAAAATACATGCCGCGTGTACACTTGAAGAGTGTATCAAGGAGGAGAGTCGGAGGAAGGTCGCGCGTACGTCGAGAGCTCTAGAGAAAGCCGTAATGTTTATTAGTCGCCAATCGACTCCTCGTTGACCCCAAATCCAACCCCGTATCCAATTATTTACCTACTTCGCATCTAATTAATTCGATTCCCCTGTGATTCTTCTGCTTGATTTTTTGCAATTCTCCGCGTTCGTAAAATTGTAAAAACACACATCCGCTCGTCGAGAGTCGAACTTCGCGAATGAACGGTTTCAAGGTTTTAACACCGAGGAGCGATAAATATCGACATTTCGTATCGATATCGTCAATAAAAATATCGATATGCCAGAAATATGAGAGAGCATTAGATGCGTATTTTTGGTGTATCGTTATTTTTATTTACGATGCGTATCGACGCGAAATAATCTTAATTCGGAGTATCGCGCGAGTATCTCCCCGAGTTTGACGATACTCACGACGGCGCTATCGATCGCGTCGGAGTTGCGTGTGATCCCGCCGCCGTCCCCGCGTGGACGACGACGTGTCAGTGCGCGTACGGCGCCGGACGTCAGGCGGCGCCGCGACGCCCTCACCGACAGGGTGAGCGAGCGTTGAAAGAAATGGAAATAGAAAGGAGAAGCGCGTCGCGCGGTGCTTAATTATTTCTGCCGCGATGGTGGTGCGCGTGACCCAGACACGAGCGGTCGCGGGAAATAAAATTTTTTACGACGATACGTAGCTGTAATAAATGCGAGTGGTTGGCCGGTGGAAATTGCGCTTGAGGGAACATTTTCCTCGCGGTATAATCATACGTATTTTTATATTAATACAAGAAGGGAAAAGAAAAGCGGTCGAGCTTTTTCACGGAAAGAGTTGTCCAACTGCTTTGAACCGGGTATTTCGGGAATTCTCCGATCTTGGATATATCGGAATCTGCTCCCTCCTGTCCTATCGTTAAAAAAAGACTCACGAAGTCGAACTGCAACATAGCCTTCCCGAAAATATCGAAGTTCATTATCGTCTTTTTTTGTCAATTGATTCTCCCGTAGCGAATGTTCTAGCTCGCGCGTAAACGTCTGTCGTTGCGCGAAGGTTGTACATATTTTTTTCGTACACGATTCAAGATTGCTTCGAGATTTATTTTTATATCGGTTAAAAGAAATTGTATGTATATATGTGTCGAGCATATTCGTGTATGCTGTGTGTAGGTTACTTTTTTTTCTTCCTAAATGCGGAAATTAATAGGTAACGTGCGCGCTTGTGGCGGTGTCAACAAAAATTTAAATGCTATTCATCTTACGTAACAATGTAGAGGAGGACGGTGAGTGCACAGCCAACCGATATTACTTCGCCTCTTACGCAAACACTGTTATATTAAATAGATGAAATCTTGTTGCCGCACGACGTGAAAGACCACGAGATTATTTTCTCGGTAGGAGAACGTTGAAAATCAATTTCTCAGTTTTGATCGAAAGAGAGGAAGAGGGGGAGGCGTTTCTTTTCGTGCACAAGCTCTCCGTGAGCAACTTTTTCGAAGAACCTTAACTGCTGCCCTCTTATCCAATTTTCGATCGTCGGAATCCCGTTGCTGTTAACGGACGCTGATCTCGTTTCCGGCTCTTCGGCTTTCTCGCCAATCAGTGCGCTAAGCTAATTTTAGCCTCTATCGATTCCCACCTGGTAGAATTCAGGCTGGCCTTTTGCCCGAACCCGATGGATAATATCGCATTTAATAGTAGCGAATGAATTGCGCAGAACGGAAGAGCGAATTGAGAAACGTTAATTGCATTATCGCCCGGTTCCTCGCTAATAAATATTTTCTTGATAACAATATTATCGGCGAATATATTGTTTGCGTATTCATGAAGAGAGAGAGGCGAAACTTGGAATCACATTTTGCAGCTTGAAATTAGTATGCTTTCTGTGAAATACGATCGTGCGAAATACAACGCATAGATTTTAGCGCATTATAATAAAGCGGCACGAGCCAGCACTATATTATAACGTTGCATCTCGCAAGTTCGGAGTCTCGCAACATGAGATCTGGAAGATTATAGTGGGTATCTGGGGAGTTTTGGAATCTTGGGACCTTGAAACTTCGACGCGAACAGACGGTAACTTGGAACTGCGAGACCTTGGAAGCTTAGAATTTCGATAGATTCGTATTTTGGGCCTCGCCAGCTCGAAATCTTCGGTGCCTGGCACGATTGTACGCCGAATCGGATTGAATCCTCGACATTTTCTAGATTCCGAATATTCAGCCAAATTTTACCGCGTCGAGATATCCTTCGAGGCGAAACGGCAATACAGGTTTCTTCGACGCGGCGGTGTGTTTCTTTTAATTTAATCTGTGATTAATCGAAAGAAGTCGAGCGAGTATTCTGAAATTCGCTTATTATTTGTGTTGTGCAACAGATCGGTATGAATAATAAGCGACTGGAGAGGACGCTGCTACGGCGACGTCAGACCGCGTCTCTCCCGCCGCGCCCGCAATCTAGAACATTGCATAATGCCGTAAATAAACGAGCCCGACTACGGTTTTATCATTATAAATATCGGCCGTGCAGCTGCAGAGGGTGTATCGATCGATGTCTCTGACACAACGTGTGCGTCGTTGTAAACAACGCGGTGGGACGAGTCAGAAATAATTTCCGCTCCTTTCACGGCGCTTTTAGAAAGCTGAGTATCGCATAAATAGATGTGTTCTCCCGCTAACGTGTAATCAATCGCGATTGATCGCGAAGTGCCCACCACGCGGGCGTCGTGTCCTGGCTAGACGTGAATTCGCTCTTACTCGAGAAAATCGCCAACACGTTGGAATAATGTAAATAAATTCAATTAATCGATAACGAATTGTGTGTCGTCGTACGGCGCGAACCGCTTCAATTACATTTCGCTCCGAGTTGTCTTCTGCAGTCTTTAGAGTAATAACAAACCGCTCGAGAAACCAGCAAAATAATACACCGCTATGACAGTGAAGGAGGAGGGATTATTTGCTACGTTCAGCGTGATTAACTCGAATAGAATTACTCGCGTAAAAGTGGGCTCGCTAATGCATAAATAAACAGCCGGATGCTCCGATAACTCGTGTCATGTGGACCGAGTAATTAAGAAAGTTCGTCTCTTCCAATGAGAGAGTGAGAGGGAGCGAGTAAAGATTTTCCGCGCCTTAAAATAGCCTCGGGCGATCCCAATAAGTGGAACGAGCTCCCATAAATTAATGATCTTTTGGAATTCAGCGCGCGAAGCGGCGCTATGTGGGACCGCCTCTCGTTAAAATTACATCGCATGTTTATGTTCCTGCAACGACTACGGTCGTACCGTTGCTTCTGTTCTACGCCGTGGTCGATAGTACGTGTAACACACAGCGAGAAAGTAAATTTCAAGAGTCGCCGGCCATCGCTGAAAGATTGATTACAAGGACGAGATGCAACTTCGACGTAGAGCATTTCCTCCCTACGGTCTGCCGCAGCCATAAATTCCTCATTGCGTTCGCGAAACACGCTCCGCGCGGCCGGAAAAACGGAATTCTCGACAGTGAGAAGTAATAATGAGACTGATAAATGCGACGAAGAAAATGCTAAACGCTCGCGAGTTCTCGAAAGCGGTCAGAAATTAGCGAGGGAAACGGGAGCAGTCGTGTCGACCGAGGGCTCAAAATGATTAGTGCGCGCGAAAAGTATTATTTATTTGAAAATTATTCTCGCAAAGGTGCGCTTTCTTTGCGTCAAAATTATTCTCGTGAAGGCATTATTAATTTCCAAATTATTCCCGTCACTTATTTCTCGTTCTTACTTTTAATCCGCAGTTTTTCGAGAGCTGTTTTGCGAGAAACATGATTTTATTACTTGTGCAATGTTAAAGTAGTCTTTGAGTATTTCAAGCTGAAACTTTATTAATCTCTGAATTGCTTTTTATAATTAAACAGAAGTCTACTACTTGGAAAAATCTGGAAAATTTGGAATTTCCACGAAATTTTAAATGAACGTTTGTCTGCAAGTCATATATTATCGCGTTGTTCATTCAGAGAAATATTATATGATGGACTAAATTTTATTTAATAATATTTTCTTTGTGATAAATCGTAGAAAAAGGTAATTTGGGATTTTTCGATCTGATTTTTAATTTATTTTAATCAATAGCGCTATATAAATCGTAGGCGCAAATTTATTAACACTAGTTGTTTACGTGCATTTATAAGGTTGTTTATAAATTTCTGTTTAATATTTAAATATTAGCATTTCTTTTATATTTATAATAGATTCTTTTTTGTCTTATATCTACGTATATAATTTAAATGTTTAATTATATTACACTGATGTTTACAGTATTGTGATTTAACGACTAATTCAGTATTCTATATTGAGAACTATGATTTCTGGTTAGAGATGCAGTTTTGTTTAATTAAGACAGATATTTATTTTAATACTTTGATAAAAGTTGCATTTTGTATCCATTATATATTAAATAATAAGTACATTATATATTAAATAATTAATATAATAATAACATTATATATTAAATAATATATTAAATAATTTTTTAGTTTATAATTTTTGAAAATATACTTAAAAAATTTTATGCAATAAAAAAATTTTTATTTTTTACAGTTTCTACAGTTTCTACTAGTTCTTTCAAAACTTTTTTTTCAAATTTAACCATTAAAATTCGAATGATTCTTAATTTTATTTTATGATTTATAAATTTTTATGAACGGAAAATATTGGAAGTACAAATTAGTCCGGTCCGTTTTTAAACGATGGCTCTGGCTGTTATGAATGTTTCATAGTGACAACTGATTTCGGTGGTTTCAGAGAGATTAGACATCTGTCAATAATATTCAGTTTATATCGCTTTGAGTTTCATACAAAACCCCTGTTTTTTACTGTGTTGAATATGTCAAATTTGGTGTTAACTAAGCAGTATTTGCGGGAGGTTTTAGTTTTCTGTTTTAATTGGAAGAAAAGTGCAGCTGAAGCGCATCGAATGCTTGTAGAAGTTTATGGTGACAATGCTCTAACTGATCAATCATGTAGAGAATGGTTTCGACGTTTCAAGAATGATGATTTCAGCGTTGAAGACAAGCCTCGCTCTGGACAGCCAAAAAAATTCAAAAACAAAGAATTGGAGGCATTACTCGATGAAGACCCGAGTCAAACGCAAGAGGAGCTTGCAGAATCATTAGAAGTTACGCAACAAGGAGTTTCCGTACGATTGAAATCCATAGGAATGATTCACAACAAGGCAATTGGCAACAAAGTTATTTTTCTGCATGATAACGCTCATGTCGCAAAAGTCGTAAAAACTTATTTGGAAACGCTCAAGTGGGATATTTTACCGCACCCGCCATATTCACCGGGCATTGCTCCTTCTGATTACTTTGGTTACTATGGTTGTTCCGACGGATGCAGCACGATTTGGCAGGTTCACTTCTTTCGGAGAAATCGAAAATTGGCTCCTAACTTGGATCGCCTCAAAAGACGAGACATTTTTTCGAGATGAAATTCGAAAATTGCCTGAGAGGTGGGAAAAAGTAGTAGCTAGCGATGGACAATACTTTGATTAATCTGTTCATTCATTTTGTTCTGAAATAAATGCATTTTTGACCACAAAAAAACGGACCGAACTAATTTGTACTCCCAATATTAAGGACTTTGCACAATAAATATATATTCATTCGCAAGATATATTTAAAACTACTTTCATTTTACCGTAAAATTTTGAATGAGTTGTCTGAGAAATCAGGGAATTCTCAGAGAATTTTTTTCGGATTTGAATAGACTGTTAAATTCGGTTTTTGTCACTCGAATATATAGTCGGTAAATATAGTCATAAATATTTCTCAAATATTTATGTCGTCGAAGTATTTATACGGTTCTACGTCTCTATTGCCGAAGAAAATGCCGTTGCTTCAGAAATTTACTGATCAAACATTCGTTCTACTGGAGACTCGATTCGCCCGTTTGGTGAACACCACGCGGAGCGAATCAAGCGTGAAGTTACCCTTAAACTGTGTGTATATTCGCCCTTAGGTTTCCCTTTGGCTGGGACCGGGGACGAGTTACTAAACTCGCTACGGTATAATGCAGATAATCCTAACGCGATGCCGCGGGCCGCGCCGTTACTACTTCACCGTGAGAAACTGTTCGCGCAACGAACCGCATTACAATTAGCAATTAGCATTGCGGCAGCCGTATGTTAATTAGAGTTATAACCGTGATACGGCCGAGTCAGGCCGCGCCGTACCAAAGTCATCGTCGTAGCGCCTTCTTCTTCTTCATCGCTTTTCGCCCGCCTAGAAAAATGCGCGCATCGATGGTAAAACACGTTCGTTATTGTTAACTTCGGCCGGGGAAATTGCGGTGCTGTGGGCGAGAGCGTTGAAATTCTCTGCAATCACATTAATTGCGGAAACGCGCGACATGCGTCACGTGTGTTATTATCATTATTCCTCTCTCCTCGCGCGCACCGTTCTTTAAGCCTATGCGTGGAAGAGAGAACTTCAAATGATACACCCTGTGATAAAACGAGCGAAGATTTCCCTTTTTTTCACTGCTCGTCACTCGTATCATTCGGTTAAATTGTTTCTGGTGACGTGCTGTTTTCAGAGAACAGTGTCTGCGAGTGCCATAAGCTAGATCGTGAGATATATTTCGAAAGTTTTATCTCACAATCGTTTGCTCGATCGCGTGAAAGAAACGCGTCGCGTCGATTAATGTGGAAGCACGAACGTATTTTTTTTTTATTTTCTCTTTATTGCGCTTCGGTCACGTTACATCGGCACTTGTGATATATATCCTGCGGGTCGTATATTGTGTGAGATCCTTAAAAGACGTCTCCGATCTTACGAGCGCGAGAGAATGACGCATGCGGGCAAGACATTATATCGTCGGCCGATGCTTCCGTTGAACGTGAACGTTCGTCGCCGCTCTTTAAAGAGGTCGGATGTTCTCCCTCTCTCTCCCCCTCCCCCTCCCTTTTTTCTCTTTCTTTTCTCGTTTCACGAGGCGGGCATATGGCATGGCAGCGGCTTAACTTTGGCCTTAAGCCCCGGAGTTTCTTTTTATGTAGAACGGTAAAAAGTTGAAATAAAGAATGATAAGGACTTTATTGAGCCGTAGAAAAACGCAGCGCGGTCACATTCCGCGTTATACGGTCTCTGGAAGAAAAGCTCGCGCTCGATGAATTTTATAAAAAGCATTTGCGATATTCGATAAAAAGATTAATTCTTGAGAATGATTAAAAAAGAAATTCTCCTATTAAGCACGAATATGCTTTGTGGAATTCGTCGAGAAGGAAGTGTTCTTTTATATTCGACGACTTTCGAGCTGACAAGCAGCAACGCATGTCACTCTGGTAACGAAATTTATTTCGTGTTTTATTTCTCACGAGCACAAAGAGTGGCAACGTAACAACGTAATATGTTAGATCTTTTTGCACATTCTCTTCGTTCTCTTTATCCTTGTCTCTCTTCTCCGGATAATTTTAACTCATGCGATGCGCGCTACAGAGTCGAGGAGATTTAAGCATTTGATTAAGAATATAAGAAAAAATATAAAATAAACCTGTAATATATACATGATACAAAAGTTAATAATTGACCTAACAATGCGTAATAGAAATTTCAATCATCTTTACCGTTTCCGAGATATTTAATTATGAAAACTTGTATGTGTGCAAGCATGGAAACTTTAACACACCAAATTTCTTTTAATTCGACATTTGTATATAAGGTGGAAGTTTAAAAAACTATTGTAATGTTAAAGACTAATATACAGATATTATGAACAAATTTCAGAATTTTTTATTGACCACTCCGTTTTGAAAATGTAATGGTGAAAATTTTAATAATTTATAGTAATATTTAAGATACATATATGTAAGCATATATTTAAACACATATCTATTTCTTTGGGCGTATGAAGTTAGCACCCCCACATTACTTTTCAATAGTTCTGATTAAAGTTCCAGATTTCTCCTGAAGATTATAGGATATTAGGATATAGATATAGGAGTACCTTTATATTCATAAAAAGAGTTCCGGCGATTAATATTAAAAAGGAAACAAAAAACGGGGTGCTAACTTCACACCTAACATCAAAATCGGATAGTTCTGAATAGCTCATTTGATGTATCGAGAAGTTTCGAGTTCCCTGATACAGAAAAAAGTTTTCCTTCTATTACCTATGCGTCTTTATTAAATCAACTGACGCATAAATATAGCATTAATAAGAAATATAAAAAAGAATATTTTCGTATTTGTAATATTGTGTATATATATATGTTATTATTGGGGTGGTGAAATAAATATATAGAAGCGAAAGTTTGCTTGATAAATAGTAAGTTTACGAAAAGCTCCCTTGATGCGCCACTGGAAATACGGTACTTTATTAGAATCTTCTTAATCACAGCGATCGGTCAGGCATAAACGCACTTAATCACAGCGATATAGAATCTTTTATCCGAATTCTCCTGAATACTGTGAATTCTTCTTGAGAGTGCATCACGTGCCACAAACCTCTCTCTCCCTCTCTCTATGCCTTTCTTTCTCTCCGCCGTCGTCGGCTGTGCATTTAATCCAGATAGAGGAGGAATCGTCGTCGTTCAACCGAGACTTCGCGAACTGCCTGCCTCCTCTGTCGCCTTTCATAATCATTAGCGTTCCACAGGTGTGCTCGCTTTTCGTCGATGCCTCTTGTGAAGCTCCTCTCTCTCCTCTTCTTCTCGTTACTCCTCCTTGTCTCTCGTCCCGCTCTCCCCTCGCGTTCAAAACTCACTCCTGTAAAGCTTCTCTCGCGCGACATTAAAACAACGTCGTATCGTCGACGTGGTGAGCGTAAATTCGCGTGTAAACGAAAGCGCGAGATATCCACGGCCCGTTTTCGCCGCGACACTTGGCCGTATACTTTCAGCTCGTTCGTTCACCAAGTTGTCGGAACGTCGTGGTACATTCGACGGTTGTTATCGACGTCGTTATCGACGTTGCCCGAGAGATACCAGTATCGCCGTTCCTACGAGTACCGTACGAACGTCGTCGTAATCGTCGGCGCGATTGCACGAGCTCTCCGAAGCTCTTCTCCGAAGCGTGACACACGTGAACACGCGTTTTTCGAGACGCGCGGCCCGCAACTTGTAATAATGCGACCACCGCGCTCCGAGGCGGGCTGAACGCAACAAAACGCGCGCTCCAGCAAACGGAACCGGTCGCCTGTAAGTGCCTGTAGGAAGTACAGTAATCCCGCCCATTACGTGTCCCGGCATGGTCGGAACTAATCCACTCTCGATTAACGTATACATAATTAGAACAGGGTGGAGCGGAGAAAGAAAGAGAATTATCCGGCGATGTAACGGAATCTTCCGAAATATGCGAATATTTATGAAGAGATGTAAATGCCCTCCGGCGGTTGTCACGGTTTCTACTCTCCTTTTCGTCCTCTTTTACCTCGGTTTTTCGCCTCTCTCGTGTGGTCGATTGTGCGCGATGCACGGCGGAAGGTACTATACGTGAAACGCCGTCAACTTCGGTCATTTGCATTATGGAAATATCCGCTGTAGCAAGAAGTAATGTCGTTAATGTATTTTATCTCTTTATTAATTCGACTATCGAAGCGCCATTCGTGAAACGAGCTTGAATTGTCCGAGAACTTACGTGCACGCGAAAGGAGAAATTATGCATTCAACGCGGTCCGTCGCTCGACAGGGCGAGTGTGCGACATACCAACCGTTGACCGGTCGAGACCGATCCGAGACTTTTGAGAAGCGACTTTAATTACTTGATGGTCTTAATTGAAATCTTACTTGAGGAGAGCACGTCAGGCCTGTTTCTGAAATTAATGGCTTCCGTTCTCCCACGTCGTGCACGTTCGCACGTCGCCCTGTGACAATCATCAATGTGATTGTTTGCTTCGGAGTGACCGTTATCCGTCACGGGTTACGGCGCTAATAGACAAGTCACTCGTAACAATTGCGTGCATCCTAATTACGTAATCGTCAAGTGTATCGTGTAAATTTGTTGCTGTGCGAAGGATTTGTCGGCATTTGTATCTTCCAGTTGTTCTCTCGATTAAACATATCGCTCGATAACGTCGTGAGACTGCAAATAATTCAAAGTGAACAGACTCGCATTATGATTTATATGTTTTTTTTTTTCAAGTTTCGCAGTTGACATGAGAAATTCATCGGAAAGCAAATGTCGAAAATACAGGAGCGATATTTTTGCACGCGAATCGTTACGTTTCAATTATTTGTTATATTTCTCGTATTTTATTTATATATTCCGATAACAACGTTGCCATCCAGTCATTAAAGTCCCTTTTACCGCTTTTTTCGACCGGTCACTAAAAAATCCACCGTCGCCTAAAATGTATCGCTATAGTCGTGTTTTTCTTGAGCTGCTGTTACATTTGTAAAATATGAGCGTTCAATATATCTTTTTCCCCCTTCTCTCTCTTCCGCTCTTAATAAAACTGCCCTAAAATCGTTCTTCTGTCCTTAGTTTTTTCTTGTTAGCGTTCATGCCCTTAGTTTTTTCTTGTTATGAACTTTCAAACCGTACTATGAAAAGAATCAGCTGCGTGTTAAGTTCTCCAAAGATAAATCCCTGAGAAGGTAAAAATAAGGCCGGTATTCATAGTCTGATCTTATATTTAAAACCACCTTAAGTTTATTTTCAGATGCTTCGTAGCCAATGAAATGAGTCACACAGCATCTGAAGATGAACTTAAGATGATACAAATATAAGACCCGATTGTAAATACCCGCCTAAATGTTACTTTTTTACTTAAGTAGCCGAAATTACTCGTAGAATTTGACAAAAATGTTCTTGATATCTGAAAGTTCGCTTTTTGTCACTTTTTCTACCGAAAAGCAGTCACTATTTCTTTTCTTTTGTCCCGGTGACTGGGATGGCAATGCTGCGATAATGAGTCGTGAGATTATAATTCGCGGAGCGAAAAGATCCGTACCGCGATTTATAAATCGTTTTCAAACTTTTGGTTAGAGAAAATTCGCTGTGAAACAGACGTCGAAAATTCAGCAGGGGCATTTTCGCGCGCAAATCAGCGTTACGATTATTAATATTTCTCCGCTTTTCCCCGATAACACCGTGAGATTGCAAATAATCCGAGATTAAGCAATTTGCGCGGCAATTTATCGAATCGTTTTCAGAGTTCGGGATGGCGCGTGGATGATTCAGCGGGCGATCGGAAAATCGCGAAGAGGGTGAATTTTCACACCCGAGAATTCCGGCATTCGCGGTATCGCGAATGTTAACCATATTTCTCCGTGTTTTACGCTCTCCTTTCGCGGAGATAATTTTAGAACCCGATGCGAAATAGGGGAGCAGCAACATTGATCGAAGTGACCGAGCCAAGGGCGTTTTAGTGTGCAGAATCGTCACGGCGGCGGATATCATGAGAGAGGAGAGATCGATTCCGATCGCGGTCGCCGTTTCGTGCGAGCGTCGGAGGCCGCGCGCGCGAAAACAATTCTGCCAATGTAGCGCCCCTTAGACGTGCGATTTATCCGACCCACCCACATTGCCGTGCAATTTAACGAGCCGTCGTGTAACGGTCGCTTAACGATGATTCAGAGACCGGTCAAATGGTGCTTGAACCTCTCATCCTCCCTTCCGCTCTCTCTCTCTCTCTCTTTGCCTTTGATACACGCGTCACACCGCTCGCTCGTTTCCACTCTACGGGCTTCTATGGTATACCGCTCTCGAGCGCTAGTCTCGCCAACTAAGAACTCGGAGGAACGATACTACCCACCGGCGGGAAATGGCCACAGTAACCTCCTGGCTTTTCCGCGTTCGATAATTAACCGTTCTTGCGCTGCGTGTCTCCTTCCCCTCACACGCGTTCATTAGGCGAGAATTCGGCGAATATGTGCACGCCATCGCTCGTTATATAAGTGTTTCCGTTTAATAACGTTCATACTGAAAAGTAATAGCGTCTTTTCCTTAATTCGTTTGCCGGGCAATTGATTTGTTCTCCCTTCAACTTTTTTCGTTCAGAAAGCAAGAACTCGTGCACGCGGTAAAAAATGCGACAGTTGTCGAACAATGAGAGAACTCCCGCGTCGTCAACTCCACCGGCCGCGTTGATCATAAAATGATCGGAATTACGTCATGATGACTCATGACAGATACTATCGCTAATATATCGCTCGCCGATCGCTGTTTTCGCCAGTCAAACGAAGCTTAACTCAACGCGCGAATTATCGTGTCTTTGAATCACGCCGTCACAAAGCAATTACCATTCCGCAGCCGGGGGAATGGGCCTATGCGTTTCGTGCGTTATCGTTTCCACGGATAATAACCTGACAAAGTTGTCGAGGGAAGTGTCATCGATGTGTCCATACGCGAGATCGATATTACGATTCGCAAATGACCTTCCGCCGGCGAGAGGCAGGCGGTAGGTAGAGCTAGTGGGTTCGCAGTACAGTGACCTCTCTAGCGGCGTTATTCCGCGCACAGAGAACGTCGTCGCGTAGTATCGTAACTCCGCGCTCGTAAACCTCGACGGCGAAACGACCAGCACTTCCGGAAAGCACGACGCCGATGCACTTCAGGGGTCAAGATGCATCAGAGAGTTACGTTCCGAGAGAGATTCTCCCAGCTTCCATTCGCGGGACGCGCCTCGCTCGATTTAAAATTTGGGACAATGCTGGAATGCACTCCGCCGCTAACGATCGGAACGCGCGACTATTCGCTCTTGCGTGATTTTGTCACCGAGACGCACGATGATCAATGCTCGCTTGACTTTTTAGAATCAAGGAATATGGGGAAAGTGGTCAGCTTCGAAGAGGTTCGATTAAGTGATTCAGTTTATTCGGATGATTCGTGTTCAATCATGGGCAACGAATTATCGACATCGTGCGTTTCCCGCAATGCCTTCGTGCCGAAGAGATCGTTACTTAGATTCTCCACGTAAAAGTATGTAACAGAAAAATTCGCAACAGCAATAAAATTAATTTTGTATCATGAATTTTCAGTTTTTTTTTTTTTCTAAATTTTGCAGATCGCCACTGTTAATCGTTACGTAATTTAAGTTACTAGCGACTTTGTGAATCATCAATTTTTATATGGAGACAAAAATTCGTATATAAATTAGTATTGCGGTATTGTTTGTATATATTCTCAAAAAGTGAATTTCTACAAATATTGGAGGCTAAAGTAAGCTTTATTGCGAGAAAAACTCATTTGCTACGATCTTGGGGCGAGAATTTTCCACTCGTTAGAAATCCTTCGACGTGTTGGGAGACCTAAACGATCTCGTTACAAGCACCACTTCCGTTTCCGTTCCCGACGCGGCACGCAGACACGATCGATCTGACGTCTGGTAGGCTTCCGTCTCGTTCTCTCTTTCTCCGCAGCTTGAAATATTCTTTCCTTGTAGGTTCAAAATACATTTCTTTCTGCTTAATAACACAGCTTCAAGGTGTGCCATATTTTTTCCAATTATACATTACAAGTAACTTTCTTAAATAATATTTTATTTCCTCTAGTAATTTATTTGTTATGTAGGTATTACATACGATTATTTTGTTTGTCTTTATTTCAACCAAAATCATATCAAAATAATTGAGTCGTTCAAATCCAAACTGAATCTATTTTCTGTAAATTCCTAAATTTAGATAAGTCCAACACTAATCAATAAGAAATTCACGAAAAAAAAGAATTTGATTTCTGAGAGACTCCAAATTCCTTCTCGTGGCATTTTCAACTATTTTTTCCAAATCCGGACATTTCGAATCAGTATTCCAGCACCGACATGGAACTAATACTTAATTATAGGACCGGCCCATTTATTTCTTCGAGGTCTCACATTAATATCAGGACAGTTTTTACCAGAGGCACACAAATATAACCGGAGAACTCGATGCTGAGAACGTGAAAACAAAACAGGCATTGAGTAGTTTTACCCGGTGAAAAAGAAGCATTCCATAAATGAAAAACCGGCCGCTGACAGATCGAAGAAACGCAAACGCTTTTATATACATGATAATACACACACTGCTGCGGGAAATCCTCTCAGCATTGCGGTCTGCTTTTCGACGGAGCATTTTTATGCCGTGTACCCCCGCACCTGTTCTCCAGAGCGTGCTCCCCTAATTGTTTCCAACAGCGCACGTACTTATCAGCGTCTATATTTCTCCGGATACTGTTTTCGCGCCGACGTATCACATATCATTGTTAAATATACAAGGCCTCGAGGGTCCCGAGGTGCAATAAATTTCTCTCCCACCGTTCATCTCGCTCGCTCGCCCACCTTTTCCCATAACCGCAGCGCGCCGCAGCCGTTACCAATCCGTCTGCGGCGCAGGCCGATGGCCTTTTCGCCCGCTCCGTCTGTCTCATCTCGTTCCTTGTTCCTCGGCTCGCAACGTGACTATACCCATCGCCGCCGTCGTCGCTGCCGCCTCCACCCCCACCGCCGCGACTGCCGTCGCTGTGCCGTGTATCGATCGCGGTCGATGCTCGCCCGTCGAGTGAAATAACGTTAATCAAACGAGAGTGGAGGGGGCGGGTGATGGCCGCTCCCCTCGTTTGGGGCTGAAGAATCATCCGGCAGTGACATTGAAATTACCGGGCGGAATACACGCGAGGATGTGCCATCGCCGGCATCCTTGATCCTGAGCTCTCGCGGCGGGGATTTATCCGCGAAACCTTCGAAGATGACGCTTAGGACAATTTGCGGGCGATTCTTGATCGTAGAAAATCGGATTGCCTTCCGACGATCGTCGCGATAGCTCGGGAGCGCGTGATTCGGAAAGAGACGATGGGTCTGGAGTCTGCAAGTTCGGAGATATTCGCGTCAGTTACGCGTTGTCGAAAGACTCCCGTCGAAAAGCAATCCAAGAAGAAGCGAATTCGCGAGCGTCACGCTGCCGAATTCCTCGCGGAGGTACGCGAGAGCCGGTGCGAGGCCAAGAGAACTCTCGAGAACGATGTCGAGGAGATTCTTGTAACACTGATGTTTATAAATACGGTGAGTTGCGAAAGTTTTAACTCGATTGGGAAACGTTCACTCGCTCGCGAGAAGAAGGAAGGAGCGACCGTGGGAGGGAGGGGGGACGTTTCGAGAGGAAAATTTTCATCGGACCTCGCTCTTTTTTTACCCCTTCCTTTCTCCACTCGTCCCGGCGAATTTCTTCCCGATCATTCCGTGGTAGAAAAGCATCCGCCGCCACCGCGCAGGGCTGCGTCGACGAAGGGCGATGCACCAACGGTTACCGTTCCCGAGGGGCGGTTGCCGGTTCCCCCTGGTTCTGTCTCTCTCCGCACCACCACCACCACCACTACCATCAGCACGAGTGGCAACGGACTCGACCCTCGACGGAACAACCCTGGTCGGAGGGTTGGGGCGGTCGATGCAGCGTTTCCATGGAAACCAGACGCGCCGTCCGCCACCCCTTCCCACGGTGCATTCAACCGAGGGGCTGCGTTCGAAAATGCAACGGTACCTCGATAACGGGAATTATCCTCGCCAAGGACACGTTGCTGCGCGCTCGCTTCCTCTCCCTGATCCCCGGAGCATTTTTTATTCAGCGCGCGCGCAGGGAAAGAATTAACTCGTTATATCCCGCCGCGGCGTGTGTGATTTGTCACACGTCGTACGGTGGTTCTTGGAAACAGCTTGCTTTTTCTCTCTCTCTCTCTCTCTTCTTCGCTTAACAATCTCCAACATGCGGGGTGAACGTACGTTAAAAGGCAGATGTTAAGATGAGCGGAGAGAAAAAAAGAAGAGAAGAACACGCGACCGATGAAATCGCGAAAACGTTCGACGCGTCGCGGATTTTATCTCGAAAAATAAACGCGTGTACGAATAAACGGGCAAAATGTAGTCAAAGCTTCCGTAACTTGTTTGTTGTGTACACGGAATATTCACAGTACAGTGTGCGCTATAAATGGAGCCAACTTTTCCCCTAACGAATACATTTAAGGACTCGCGATCGCCTTTTTCTTCGTCGCGCGTGAAACTTGTTTGCGCTTCACGGTGTTTTCGTTAAAGCAAATTTATAATGTCGCAAAAGAAAATTTCGCTCTGACGCCATCAGCTCGCGTACAAATCCATACACGGAAAAAATGATCGTCGCGTCGTTGAAAAAACGACGTTTTAACCCGTCAGCTGAAAAATATTTCGCGCGCGTATTTCATTCCATTTCGTTTATTTTTATTTTATTCCTTTCATTTCATTTTTATCCTTTTCCTCTCTCTCTCTCTCTCTCTCTCTCTCTCTTTTATTTTTCACGCGCACAGAGACAATGGAGTGCGCGCGCACGCATTCGCTCTCGGCGAGAGAGCCTGTCGCACGCTCTCGGCGCGGTCGCGTTACGCTCTCCTCGCGACTTCTTCGGCCTCGGTATGTTAAACGCGGCTTTCCGGCGACCTCGGCTCCACGGACGCTTCCCTCAGGAGCGTTCACCTTTTATCTCGGGAGTTAATCGAAATTCTTGCACGAAGACGGCACGGTCGCACACTCGTGCGGATGCTCGCCAGCGTAGAAACTTTTCAGAAGCGTTTCCTGGAGCCGAGAGCAGATGGTCTTTGTTCTTCCTCTCTCTCTTCGCTCGTCCCGTCGCTTCTCTTTGGCGGCAGCCTCTCTCTCTCTTTCTCTCTCTCTCTCTCTCTCTCTCTCTCTCTCTCTATCATCTTTCTTTCACGCTACTTCCGATGTCAGTTCAGTAACTTGATCGTTTATTTTACTCAAGTAAAAAGAGTCAAAATAAGCCCGTGCAATTATTTTCTCTATGAAAATCTCCTATCGTCGACGAGCACAGCCGGATTTTCCTCGAGAAACCATATCTTCGTCGCACAGACTCATCTCCGCACGTTGAAGTTCTTGAAAAATACCTTCCAGCTCTCCTTTCTCTCTCTTTGTCTCTTCCTTTCTTCCCTCCTCCTCGGGCGTTTTATCTTTCTCGCTGCTGCTCCTCCTCCTCACAAGCGTGGAAAAGCGAGCGTGTCGTCGCACGGTACCCGATAAATTCGCTCGGCCGGGTAGGAGAGAAGTACGATAACCTTCGCATTCGTGACCTTGGACTCGCGGTCTATACCAGTCTTCCCTCGTTCTTCCTTTTCCTTCGCCGGCGGCGCGCGTCATTCCCTTCCCTTTCGGCTCGCCGATCTCTCTCCTCTTCTAGCTGCCAGGTGAAACATGGCCGTCCGGCTCGAGCGATTTAATTAGAGGAACGAGACTTCGTTCGCGCGAGCCGGCACGAATATAACTGCTACGCTGTGTTGCGGGGAGAGGAGGGGAAGAATCATTGTACGTGCGCGTGGGAATCGTAATAAAAGGGACCGCCGAGATAGGAAACGTTCGTAATAGCGATTACGCGCAACGACCACGTGAGAGGAGAGACTTTCTCTTACCCGAACAGCTGGTTGAGCATTATCGTGATGTTATTGCCGGTGTTATTATTGTAGACGATGGCTAAATGCGAAACAATGCGACAAATATGATCTCACAACTAAGGAAATCTCATGGAGGTGCGTGTTCAGATATTTTTAGCGGAGCGCCGTTATTAGTGCGTCAGTGCTCTAAGAATCGTACAGATGAAATGAACATAGTCGACGCCCGGTATCGTGCTAAGCCAGCGCGCAGTGTGCTAATACCGGCGATCGATGCCGACGAGTCGGAAGTGCGAGCGAACAAAATGAACGCCGGGGAATATTTATCGGGATGTAAAAATATCGGGGGTATAATAACGTATACGTATAATCACTGCTACAGACCGGGTAGAACCGGAAGAACTGGGAAATGTTATGGAAATTTGAATTGGCCGGGGAAAACCTCCGGGAGAAGAGAGCCCAGAATGTCGAACTTGATTCACAATTCCATTACACGCTCTTATTCTGAAGAGTACTTATATGACCTTTTTAATGTTACATCTGATATTTATAATCAAGTATGTATTGAAAATTCGCACATTTTGCGAGCAATCACAGTCGATTGTTCGTCGAGAATGATCGTGATCGGTAAATTTTATTTATCGTTTTTACCCTTTCCGTCATAACTGCATTCCCTCCAATACTCCTTTATTTATCATTTCATTTAGGATTATATCATGTTGCTAAACGATATATAAGCTCGCTCTCTTTTCTCCAATTTCTAAGCGTTGAAACTTAAGATTACACATCGGTCGTGGAAAATTCTCCAAATTGTCGTCTGGGAAATCCAGAAGAGTCATTTCAAAATTCATTTTCCGTGACTGTGAGGATCCTTCTCGAAGGAGGACGACTCGAAACGCGCTCGATCGTCCGACGTCGCAAAATAACGCGACATTTGCCGCGTAACGAGCAGGATGGGCGCTAAAGGATTTTTCTGCTTGCAGGGATGCCGGTTGACTGAAGATGGCCTCGCCGACAGACTCGCTGGGATCGCGCGCGAATTCCATCGGGTCCCTGAACTCGCTGTCCCCTTTAACGGTGAGCGGTAGTTCGCCGCCCGCGAGCGACTCGGCGATCTGCGACGTCGACAGCTGCGACCTTTGCTTCGACGCACCGAAGTCTGGCGAGGGGCCCTGCACACGTTGTCGCCTAGGAGGCCTCAGTAACGTTCGCTGCACCGGCTGCAAGTTCAACACTGAGCCAGACGCTGTGGCGCACTGCCTCGATTGCGCCAACTTTCTCTGCTCGCACTGCGTGATGGCGCACCAATTCATGCACTGCTTCGAGGGCCACCGGATATCCACCCTGGCCGAGGCGAAGCTCGAGACGGTCGGCGGGAGCGGCTGCGGCACGACCCAAACGACTACGGAATTACCCAAGTGCACCAACGGCAGCACCGGCAGCGTCGGCGGCGGCGGTGGCGGCGGCGGTGGTAGCAACAGTCTAGTGATAAACGGCAACAACGGCGGCGGCGTGGAGAAGGTGCACTACTGCACGCGACACAAGCAAGAGGTGCTGAAGTACTTCTGCCGCAGCTGCACCGTCATGGTCTGCAAGGAGTGCTCGTTGACCGATCACACGGGTCCGATGCACGACTGCGGCCACGTCTCGGAAGTCGGGCCGCAGCAGTTGGACACGGTGGTGCGGCTGGTGCAGGAGTGCCGCGCGAAAGCGGCGGACGCGCGCGCCTCGATCAAGGCGGCGGACCAGAACTCGGCGCATCTGCAGAAGCAATACCAGAAGGCGCAGAGCGAGATCAACGAGACCTTCCAGTTTTACCGGTCGATGCTGGACGAGCGCAAGCAGGAGCTGCTGAAGGAGCTCGAGTCGGTGTTCTCGACGAAGCAGCTCTCGCTGAACATGATCACGCAGAAGGCCACCGAGATGTCGGACAAGATCCTGCAGACGTGCGACTTCGTCGAGCGCGTGACCAAGTACGCCCACGTGATCGAGGTGCTGATGATCAAGAAGATCCTCGACACGAAGCTGCAGCAGCTGCTCAACTACACGCCCGACATTGCCAGCCAGACCGCGGATCTCGAGTTCGTCAGCAACTACCAGGCGATACAGGTGGGCGTGAGGAACACCTTCGGATACGTGCGGAGCAACAGCGAGAGCAGCGCCGGGCCGATCGGCAAGCAGCCGCCGATCGCGCGGCCCACCGCGCTCTCGAGCAACGGCATCGGCGGCGGCAACATCAGCAACGGGCCGGGCAGCGCGAGCTCGTTGGGCGGCCTCCTGCTGGATCGGTCGTACAGCAACGGGCTGATCTCGTCGAGCCTGAGCTGCGGCTCGTCCTCGTCGCCCTCGTCGATCGACACGATCAGCACCGTGATTACGAAGCGGTTCAGCTCGGCCAACAGCCTCGGCCCGTTCTCCACGCCGATCAGCGACGTCAATCTCAACGGCATGAACGCGAACCCGTACGAGAAGTGGAGCAACGGCGGCAGCGACGCCTACCCGGTAGTGACGAGCAACGACCATTTCGCGATGCCCACGGCGGTGGCCGTGGCGGCGAACGCCGCGCCCGGCGAGTCCGTCCTCGACCTCACATCGAAGCTGATGTCCGCCACCGCGATATTCCCGCCCAAGTCGCAGATCAAGCGCAACAAGATGATTTACCACTGCAAGTTCGGCGAGTTCGGCGTGATGGAGGGCCAGTTCACGGAGCCGTCGGGCGTTGCGGTGAACGCGCAGAACGACATCATCGTCGCCGACACCAACAACCACCGCATCCAGATCTTCGACAAGGAGGGTAGGTTCAAGTTTCAGTTCGGCGAGTGCGGCAAGCGGGACGGCCAGCTGCTCTATCCCAACCGGGTCGCCGTTGTCAAGACGTCGGGCGACATCATCGTGACCGAGCGCTCGCCCACTCACCAGATACAGATCTACAACCAGTACGGCCAGTTTGTGCGCAAGTTCGGCGCGAACATTCTGCAGCACCCCCGCGGCGTCACCGTCGACTCGAAAGGCCGGATCGTCGTGGTCGAGTGCAAGGTGATGCGCGTCATCATCTTCGACCAGTCCGGCAACGTGCTGCAGAAATTCGGCTGCTCGAAGCACCTCGAATTCCCGAACGGCGTGGTGGTGAACGACAAGCAGGAGATCTTCATCAGCGACAACCGCGCGCACTGCGTCAAGGTCTTCAACTACGATGGCGCTTACCTGCGTCAGATCGGCGGCGAAGGTGTCACCAATTATCCGATCGGCGTCGGCATCAACGGCGTGGGCGAGATACTGATAGCGGATAATCACAATAACTTCAACCTGACCATCTTCACGCAGGACGGTCAGCTGGTGTCAGCCCTCGAGAGCAAGGTGAAACATGCCCAGTGCTTCGACGTCGCGCTGATGGACGACGGCTCGGTCGTGCTCGCCAGCAAGGACTACCGGCTGTACATATACCGCTACGTGCAAGTGCCGCCGATCGGCATGTAGACCAACGAAACGTCGCGACGACGGCGATGATCTTCGTGCCCCGACGCCGACGTTCGTAATCATGCCATCGTTTTCCTCGTTTCTCTTCATCGTTGGCCGGCTGCGACTCGATCTTTCCCTTCGCTCGTCTGTCTTCTTCTCTCGCGCCCGCTCCATCGGCGACGCGTCCGGCTCACCGTCGTCATCATCCGCCCTTCTCCCCCCCCATCTACCAACCGCCGGCCGTGAGAAGAGAAACCGAGAGAAATAGAGAGAGACGCGCGTTGTGACGCGTGACTCTCGAGAGATCGCGACTTCCGAACAAACGAATGTGTCGTGTTCTCGCGGCAAGAGAGCGAAGAGAGAGAGAAGAATGGAAAGAAAAAGCCTCCTCTCGCCGCGGAGGAACTTCCCGAGCCGCTCCTGTGTACTTTTTGGCGAACCACGGACATTATCGACGGTATGCGAGAAAGCGCGCTCCCCTTCGATACACACCTACCCTCCTTGCGAGTCTCCGCGAGTGCTCTTCTTCTTCGCGCCCGCGTCACATGGCCCCGACGCGGGCGGGTGCGCGACGTTGGATCTTGAGGAGCCGCGACGATGAAAAGAGTGGGAGAGTAAGAGAGAGAGAGAGAGAGAGAGGACGTAAATCACAGAGCCCTGGTCCCGAATATTCGCGCGCTCGCGTGCGTGCACACTTTTCTTCGCGCGTACGCGCTCCAGTACACACGCGCGTGCGCACAAAAAAAAGGAAACTTACTTGTTAATGTTGTTATAATACTGAAAATACTGTTGTTGTTGTTTAGTTGTAGAGCTCGCCGCCGCTAGTCACTTCCCCCTCGCCTCCCTCCGCTCCTCCTCCCTTCACATGTACTCACAACAATCATACACACCCGCACACATCTTCATATATCCCCGTCTCCCTCCGTTCGGCACTAATCAACGATCTTCTCTCTCTGAGACAACTCTGATTCGACGATCAACACCGAGAGGCGCGTTTCCACCCGTCGCGACACCCTCGGACCAGCCGAGCCACTTTCGCTTCTGACCGCTCTCGTCGGTCGTGCTTCCCGTCCTCGGATTATCGACGCGCGGTTTAAGCCCGGCTACCTCATCTTCGACGGACAATCACAACGGGGTGCTGAACGATCGAGAACGATCGAGCCGATCGTCGCGATCGTTCGCGCTCGACTCTCGCTCCTGAAACTTCGTGAAGATCCCGAGGAACGCGCGTCGTCCCGCGAAACTTCGTTCGTTTAATCGCTCACTCGTTCTCTCTCTCTCTCTTTTTCCCCCTCCCTCTTTCTTCGGACAAAGGGAGAGTTGAAATTCGTTCGCGAGCCACACACACACACACACACCAGGATTCAACGCGCGCCAACTTTCCCGATAGATCCGATCTCGCGTGTCCCACGGGACACGAAAGTGATCCTTCGTTTGCTCAAACTAACCGTCATACACCGTCCACAAAACACACACACACACACACACACACACGTGACACATACGGACACAGATGCAATACACAGAACTCGACGACACGCGTTGTTCGTCGCGCCGATTGTCCAAGTATCTGGATTGTTTGATCTTGCGGCGCGTACAAGCAGTCAAATAGATCCGCACACTGACCGAAGGCGCGGCTGCCTTCGCGATGGTTGCTTTTCGTTTCCCAGATTCACGCATTCACGTTCGCACGCCGTGCGTACGGATAATTGTTTGGCCCCGATCGATCGATCGAGGCGATACGTCAAACAATTGATCCGCGCGAGATCGCCGAAACGTTCGCACAACGAGGTACGCACAAGACGCGTCACCCTGTGTTTGGACCCGCGTGGCCACCGTGGGACTTCGATTACTCGTGCACGCATACTTCGCCGATTATCTCACACCGATTGGCTAATCGTGTAGGAGTTCGCGTCTCGCGTCTGAAATTCATATTCGCATTACGATGAAAATGATTAAGCGTCTCTATCCAAAATCTCTGCTACTTCCGTTGAGGTTCGCTTGAGAAAGAGAGAGAGAGGGATACACGACCCTATCATCGAATTAGTAGAGATTTTACAGAATAATTATTTTCCTCGTAATGTTCAGACCTTGACTATAACGGTAATCGGAGATACATTAGGAATC
This sequence comes from Dinoponera quadriceps, assembly GCF_001313825.1. Lineage (NCBI taxonomy): Eukaryota > Metazoa > Arthropoda > Insecta > Hymenoptera > Formicidae > Dinoponera > Dinoponera quadriceps. Next base: position 219,335 of record NW_014556306.1, read on the forward strand.
GAGAATGACGACCGATCGATTGGAAGTTGGCGCGCAAATCGTCTCCCGAATCCGAAATTAGAGAAATAGAGAGAGGGACGACGTACAGCATGGAAGCGTTGTCGTGAATCGGATGTGTCGTTGTTGAATTTTTCACTCAAACCCACCCCCTTGCCCCCTTTTCGGGTTATCACAGTCTTTCACTCGTATGCGCAACGCTCATCGACGATCCTCCTTCCGCGGAAATTCGTCGCGTGACGCATTGCGTAATTACGAATATATACATATATATATATACACACGTGTGTTGCGCGCATTCGCTTCTCTCGTCTCTCCTCGATTTGATTTATCATTGCCGGTTACATATTCATCCGGTTCATTCCCACACGTTCTTTCCGAAGCCGCGGCGGGAACGTCGAGAGCTCACGCGTCGAGTTAAATTCGCGCGCGGCCGACGTATTTCCCCGGCCCTTCGCATGCACTTTTCTCGAGGAGCGCGCTCGGTATCCATTTTTTCGAAGAGACACGGTCGTGCGTGTCGCGACTGATACTTTCCGAAAACGCCATCGGGGCGACCACCGAGAACACGACCGCGGTCGGAACCTTGCGAACTCGTCGGCGAGGAATGAGAGAGGATCGCTCGACTCGCGCGGAGACGGCAATCATCGAGGACTCGCGCGGAGAATGTGTCGCAAGGTGAATGAATCTCCTCGAGTATAGGAAAATACGCGGTATAGAGCAGCGGAAAAGCGCAGCCAGTAGGGCGTTCCACACACACACACACATCATCGGGTGTCCGATCATACCCCACGCGTGAAGGAAAGCCAATGGCGCGCGCGTATATCAAGCGCGCTGCGCTACGTTGTTGTCGTCGCGAAGCTTCATTCTCGGGGCTCGCCTCTCTCGCAGCGAAATGAGACGCGGACGGCCGTCCATCACCGGCCGTTGTCCTGTCATGGTCAACCGCTGCCGTCAACGAACGAAAGCGAGAGAGAACACGGGCCGTTGTCGCTTTCTCCAGATATTCCCTATCCTTCGACGAGATCTTCGTTCTTTCTATCTTTCTTTCGCGTTTTCTTTATTATTATTATTATTATTATTTCTTTTTTTTAATTTCTTTATTACTGTAGTAAGGTATCTTTAGTGAACGCATATAGTAGCCACATTAGTTGTCGTAGCTGATTGTATAAGACTTCTCCTTCTAGCTCTGTATTTCGTTCTCTCTGTACGCATACATTGTCGCAGCCTGAGGCGCACGCTCTGTTCCTCTCGTCATCATCCTCTCTCGCGTCGCTGTGCTTATTATAAAAACATACACGTGTTTGTCGTAGCTTGCGGATTTCGACGAAACCATCACCACCAATCCCACCACCATCCATCCTGCAAACCGTCAACGGATAAGATGCCACCAACCACCGCTATCATGATCCTCTACGACCCCGCTCGCGACCCGACACTGCCGCGCGCGACCGTTTTAGGCTCGCGTCGGCATTGTATTCACACTTTTCCTTCCGCTCCCCTCCCTCCGCTGTCGAACCTATAGTATTAATATATTTTGTTGGATGGGTCGCCGGAAGTTCCACGGCTATTCACCGTGCGACTCCATGCATGTTTACTATTATTATATATTATTTTTTTATTAATATTATATTATATTATTATTACATTATTATTATTGTATTGCGGCTTTCGATGCGATTTCCGTTCATCGACGCGATACGTGATCGTACTCCCCCGGAATTTAGCGAAGGGAAAAAAAGGCTAGCTGGCACGTCCTTCCAACGGCTCCATTACTCGATCATGGGGATTCGCGAATTGCACCAGGATCTTTCCCGGCTGCCGATTGTCGACGATTTAAACGCGAGGAAACGTCGATTGACGCTCGCAACGTGCTGGAAGTTTTGGAAAGCCCTAGCTGTGTCGGTCTGAAACTTCCAGACTTCCGCGTTCGTCGTCTCATCCGCTCAGCCACGGAAGAGGAATCTTACGTCAGTCGAACGATACGACGGGTTTTAACGCACTGATGAATTTAATCGTTTTAAAGCTTTGATTTTCCGTTGCTCCATCGGACGAGCGCGATCGTAGCGCCAACGTTCATCCAGTCGGCTCGCGGATATATCCCTTTTCGAATGAAAGTGACGTATTTTTAAATGAGGAAACGGTGGTCTATCAACGGACGACCATTCGCGGCGATTCGGCTGGAGGAGCGCTCACCGAACTACGTTCGAACGCTCCTACATCCCGGAATTATTCTCTTATCGCGATCGACCAGCCCGCCTGGAGGATCCTGGGCACAATTCGTAGTCATCGCTGTTTCCCCGATTGCTTGATTCGGTAGTCGAGATCCGATCGTATCCAGATCCTTGTAATGAGCTCTAGCGGGACTCTAATCCGAATGTCTTGAATTTCTGAATCAACCAGTACGAATTTATAGCATTACTATTACTACTACATTATACGATAGGAAAGAAAGATTTGTAGTCTAAGCGTTCTGTCTTTTTTTTTTATTTTGTAGTCCATTATAATATCTCTTTATCGATAACACGCGAGATTCTAGATTTAAGTAGGAATGTTTTCGGCTCGGTCGACTTGGTAGAAGCAAGTTTCTCAAGTAAGGTGGACCCCTCATATTAATCGACACTCGCGAGTTTGATTTCGACCCGTTCCGCGCGCGATCGATGAAATTCGACGGGTACAAAAAAGTGTGCGCGTATACGGGAACGGTTGGAACGGTGAATCCTGCGATCTTAACGCGAATAATTGTTGAGGACTACCGAACCAGGTGATCGTCGTGGAGTCCGCGTCCTTGTTCGTCCCGCGAACGTCTTCCGCGATCTTTCTCCGTCAAGCCGCAACGGTCGAGATTGTGAATCGCCACTGTGTGTGCTTCTACGCTCCTGTCGCTTATCAACCCGAGTGAAAGAGTCGACCGAGCAATTCTCTCTTGGACATTTTCCGATCGGTCCTCGCCGCGAAGACAATATGCCAGGACGAACAAGGACGGCGGATATTCGCAGTGTGTGTATGCGTGCGCTTGAGTGAGATCGCAAGGAAAGAAGAATCAGGGTCGGGATCATCCCAATCAATTCCCGTACTTCCTCTCGCGGCGGTTCTGTTCCGATTTTTTTGTCTCCGGTCTGACGACTCGACGATATTTTCGCGTCGGGCCACGCCGTATTGTTCTATTCTTTTTTTTTTTTTTTCATTCATTCGACGAGTCGTCGTGTCGTTTCCATATTAATTAATAATCGCGCGCGCCACTCAATCTATAATCTCTTTTAAATAACTCGACGAGAATGGAAACGCGTTCATCCGTGAAAATGCTCGACCCTCTCCCCTTTCAGCGAAAAAAAAACGGAGTTCCAAGAACGAAAAGTTTTCGGGAAATACGCGAGGGAAAGATTTCGCACTATTATCTAGACGGTCATCACACGAGGTATCTGTCCACTAGTATTTATACCGCTTAAGTGTATGTTGATATGTAGTTAATATTATTACCATTATTTTTTGTCTTTATCATTTATCATTTATTACGATTATTATTGCTATTATATCCAATTTAGTTACTTTATGATTATCATTAATTAGTTACACTATTATTATTATTATTATTATTATTATTATTATTATTATTATTATTATTATTACTACTACTACTACTACTACTACTACTACTACTACTACTACTACAACTACTATTATTATTCAATGATTATATCGTTGCGTATCACAATTGCGTTGTCACGAGAATCGAGAGGGAAAAGAAAGAAAAAAGAAATGAAAGAAAAAAGAGACGATGCGCCACCTTGCCAGCTAGCCGTCACTACCACTACCGCGCGTCGCAGTGATCGACTGCGCGACGTGCACCACAAGACAAGAGATTAAATTTCCATTCCTACGCATTGCTCCCAAAGTAAGAACCGAGATGTACATGTGTGTGTGTATATGTTACTACGTGCCTGTGTGTGTTTTATATATATATGCGCGCGCGTGTTCTACATTCGCAGTCGCGTTGTCAGAAAGTAAAAAAAAGGAAACGAGACGTCCCGAGACGCGCGCGAGATGAGAAGCGAAGAAACACTGTCTCGAAACACTGTCACTATTTTCACTGTCAGTCTCTCTTCTTCTTTTTTTTTTTGTACTGGTTGTTGTTATTATTATTAATATTATTATTATTATTAATATTATTATATTATTATATTATTATTTTTAGACGATACACAACTCAATTGTTCTTAATTTAATTGTAAATCGATTTTTGTTTGTTTTTTAGTTATTTTTTGTTGTAAAATGCTTTTTAATAATATTTTCAGTTCACATTACGCACGAGCATTGGTCTTATTCTTATTTTTCTACGTCTCTTGCCTTGCGAGCTGGCCTTCCCAGACATCGACGGCGCGGTTCAGAAAATCAATATCCATCCTTTTGAAAAAAGTTCATTTCGAGGCATCGAGTGGAAACGCAGCTCTTTCGAGCGAGGGGGGGGGGCAGAAAGAGAGAGGGGGAGAGAAAGAAAGAAAGAGAAATGCACTCCGTCGAGAACCCCGGGACTCTGTTTTCAGGCGATATAATTACCGATATGAAACTCACGATCTTGCAGAACGCGGATAAACGATTTCTCGCGTCCTTGTATCCACGTATCGGACGACTCTCCCTCGTCCGCTCTCATTATTTTTTACGAAGTCATTCCGATCATCATCGGAAGAAAGATTTATGTTTTTTTGTAATTAACTTATATTGTAATTTGTACTTGTATCATGTTTGTAATTAAATCGTTATAATCCCGGAACTTTTCGAGCTGCCTTTCTTTCGAGCTGTGCCGATCTATCCGAACCGATCTCCGTCGATGTTTCCTCCCACCCGATATGGCGATCGCCACGATCGGGTTTCCGTCTGTGCGATCCTTTGTAGGCGTGTATCTCATTATGTGCGCTTTATTATGCAAGTATGATCGACGAGAGGACTCGCCCCTTCGGCGAGGCTTTCCCCCGTCGACGGTGATCAGTACATTCCACGTGAGCGTTACATAGCACTGTGTTCCTGTTTGGATTATAGTGATCTCTTATGGTATAGCTAGTTGTTCATCACACCAACGCGCGGTGTCCTCGTTACTGCGCGGCGCGGTCGCTGCAGTTTCCTCGCAGCGACTCAGAGCAGCTTTCGGGCGCGGCTTTTTCTCTCTCTCTCTCTCGCTCTCACACGAGTGGTCCAATCGACGTTTCGTCAATAGTATCGGGGATCCTTTTCTTTCCGTTAATAAAGGTGAGGAAGTCGGGCGACGAGCGCCAAAGAAGACGAATCAAATGAAACGGATAAATGGATAAAGAACAATCTTGGAGAGAAAGAAAGAGAGAGAGAGAGAGAAAGAGGACACCGCTTGTAGCAACCTTATCTTAGACATCGATACGGTTAAGTCAAACAACGGCCGACGCAGTCGCTTCTATCGAGGACGTGAATTATTAAATTTCATCTAACCCTTCCACACGATCTTTCCTTTTCGATGGTATGCCGCTTTGACGAACAAGAAATGTTTTTCCGATTTGACAGGAAAAGGTCACGATGAGCTCGTTGAAATTGGTAGACGCGGAATTATTATATACGTTTGAAAGTTGAGAACGACGAAAAGGTCAATTGTCTCGTCAGTGACGGAAGGGCTAATGAGATAAATTCGCTGTATATTTTCCGAATTGTTTATAGCGCACATTTTTCCCTCTTTCCAACGCGCACAAAGACGCTGACGTTTTCACGTGGGGAACTGCGACTCGGCCGACCCTTGACTTAACTTCGTCGAGCGTCCCGCCTCTTCCCCGACAATTTCCTTTCCACGCTGAACGACTTCTCGTGACGGACGATCGACGAGGTGGTAGAACAGCGGAAGGGAGAGAAACGCAAGGGAGAAACGACGAAACGAAACGAGGTCTCGTCCGGCCGGAAGGGTTCCCGCGCGAGAGAGAGAGAGAGAGTGAGAGAGAGCGCAGAGTCCCTCGGCGGCGCTCGGCGACGTCGATTGCCGGTGAATTAATAATAACAAGAAAAAAAAGTGAGAGAGAAAGACGAGTTTTTAGAAACCTATAGCGGATTATAGATGTCACATAATATATTTTTGTACGTTCGCAGCGCGCGTTAATTGTGCCGACCACGGCGAGCGTCGCCGATCACGGAAACAACGCGAGACTCGCGGCGCTGTGGTGGCGGCGGACCCCCGTCCGATCGAGACCCGCGTCCGATGGATGGCGATTGCGATTTCATGCCGACCGCGGAAATCCTCAGGAAGGACTCTCTCGAGACAAAAGCGCGAGTCGCAAACGGTACGTTCTCTCCTTACATGCGCGTAAGTCGTGCGGTATTTTTCTAACACGATGCATCTGCGAACTCTTTTCGGTCGGAATATCATGGAAAAGAAAGAGAGAAATCGAGAGAGAAGCGGTGAAGGGAAAATGCAGCTTTCTAAGACCAACGGTACTGTTTTCGACTTGGGATCAGACAGATTTCGTTACATTTGCCGTCTCATCGATGCCCGTTTCCTTTAAATTCGCGATATCGAGAAGCGGTACTTTACTCCCCCAAGTCGCCACGTTATTCCACGACGTTATCTTGCTCATCATCCGACCCGTGTATGGAGAGGGGGGCTCCCTGACGGTATGAAATCGCAAACGCATGCATCGCGAGCGTTTCGGTGCCGGTCGCGAATCAAGAGAGGACTTTCTCCGCGTGGGAGAGGAGGAGGCGGCGGACAGAGAGAGCAGATTGAACGGAACAGAACGAGATAGAAGGAAAACGACTATCCGTGTGTGCACTTCGAGAGGAGGGGGAATTTTTTTTAATCTATTCACATGGAGCCACATACAACCATACACAGACACACGAAAGCAAAGACGTTAGCGGCGCGCGGCGACTCTGTGTAACTTTCGCGAGAAAGGGAGGAAAGAAAAAAAAAAAAGAAGAAAAATTACATTCTTCCTGGGCCCAAGTAATGTTACTTAATGAGTAAAAGAGCAACCGCGAGAGAGTGGGTGAGAGAGAGAGAGAGAGAGAGAGAGAGAGAGTAAAATACGTGGGAGATAAAGGGTACGAGAGGAAGAGAGAGAGAGAGAGAGAGAGAGAGATTGATTGGTTGATCGCTATTTTTAATTCGAGAAAAGTACTACTCCAAGTATTGTTGCATGCCTAGTTATATATTGTACTTGCCTCGGCAACTTCTCTGACACCACGCAATGGATATTTCGACGCTGTACGAAACGCTAAAACGACAGGATCGGCGCGTCACGACGACAGAGGTCGGTCGTTCGCTCGCACCAGCCGCCGATTCCGATTGATCATATACCACATACACTCACTCACCATCGTCCTCCGTCGTCTCCGCGACGGAGAATCCGTGATTCAGCGAAGCCGGCGAATTCTCGCCGACCGGAATCGACAGGGTGCGGGCCCGACACGTCGACGGTGACGCGCACGATTTCCGCGCGATTTCCTAGTACGTAAGCGATATACGCGAATTAATGATTATCGTACGCATATATCACTAGCATGATTAAACGTGGTGTATACGTATCCGCGCGCGACGTGCGCCAATCGACGGTTCAGCTGACGAAGAGAGAGGTCCACGGAACGAGGAGAGAACGATTTAACTCCCCCGGAGCTTCGAATGTCTCCGAAGATCGGCGCCGATTTTCGGATTATGCCCGCCGCACGGCTCTCGAGGGGCTTGAGCAACGAGCAGATTCCGCTCGACCAACTCGAGCCTCTCGACGTGTGCGTGCTCTCATCCCCGTTGCTCGACCATGCAACTCTGGAAGTACAGATCGAAGACACAGATAGAAAGAAAAAGGGAGATCGGCGAAGGGTGTCCCCTTCTTCGGGTAATCCACTGATATTTATAATATCGCTGGGATTCTCCTACGAGGGGGACACTTCTCGATCAGACAAGTCGAGACTCGCAGCTTGTCGTTGAGCTTTTTTTCACGAGGTCGGTCCGAGTCTTGATTTTGCCGGTCACGATCACACCGCGGCGTTTTTAGAAAGCCCCGTTCGACGATGACGACGGGGTAGTCTGAAAAAAATAAAAGAGAGAAAAATTGAGAGAGGCGCAATGCGAATTATTTGCAATGCGAGTCACAGGTACAAAAGGAGGCAAGAAGGAAGGAAGGATTCGAAGAGAAGAAAAAGAAGTCGAGGTGTACGTGCGAAGTACAAAAAAAGTAAGAAAGATGGCGAGAAGTTTTTTCATTATTGCAGCCTGATCGACGAGCAAATTGCCGGGACGGTCGCGCCGTTCGTTCCCCTCTCGGGAATTTAAGTAGATCTTAAGACGTTACTCGATGTTGAATGGCCAGTTATCGTTGATCGTTGAACCGCTCTTGCTGCTTACTTACCTCGCGAAAAGTTTTTAATGGATCGTCCGTGTGTTGAAGTGTGATGGCGAAAACGGCGCGACCGGCCCCCTCCGCATTTCCATTAGGGAAAGAGTAAGAGAGAGGGAGAGAAGAATATCATCCTCACGTCTTTTTTCTCTTCGTCGAAGAATCGCTGTCGATCTTCCGATCACGCCATCCAGTCTTCACTTTATCCAAGTTCTATGTAAGATTTTCCCGAATTTATAGCGGTGACCGCGAACTTTCCAATCTTTCACGTACCGTAGAGCGCGCGAAATTTACGAGCCGTGCCCGCCAGACGGATTGATTTAGAAGCGCGCGACGACGCGGTCGTCTCCACTTCGGTTCCTCCTCGAATCATTCGCAAATTAATCGATAACTGCGCGAGAAGAAGAAATAATCGCACGCGATTCGAGCTAGTTTCTGAGTCAAATCGAACCGACGGAATCATCGCATTTTACGGTATCTCTGGAGTTGCATGTCTGCTAATAAAATAGTACACAGCCGGGAGCGACGTGGCCGCATCGCGTATCTCGGCTCCGACCAAGAAGTGATGTGAAAAGAGACAGACACAGCCGCGAACAATTATATTAGCACCTCCCCGGTGAACGTAATCGGGAGGAGGTAATCGTAATCGACGGTGTCGTAACACAGATCTCGCGTGGACCACTTGCGATTAACTAACACATTCTAATAAGAGGAGACTAACGCGCGGAGAGAAAAAAGGGAGCGTGGGGCCCGTCTCTCAGGGCGAACGGAGAATACGGTTTCCTTTTCCCGATGATCCGCCATTGTTTTCTTGCGGGGAAAGGAAGGCAAACTGGAAGGGAGTGAGAGAAAGAAAGAAGGAAGGAAAAAGGGAGAAAGAGAAAGAGCGGCGAGGGGAAGGAAGACGATCGAATTAACGATCGCTGATGGCCGTTGATTGGGCACAGCACGTGGTACGATATGTGTTGTAATTTAAGGTACGTTTTTCTAGGCTTAGATCATCTCGTGCGTTTTTAAGATTTAAATCTAACGAGAGAGAGAGAGGGAGAGAGAGAAAGTGAACGAGTGCGAGCGGTGAGAACGAGAGAGACAGACGATAGAATGCAGAGATGTGAGCGTGAGTGACGTGAGGAAAGTCAAGTTTTGCTATGTGTGTATAGTTAAGAAGCCTCCAGTATTCCATGATGTCTGTACCGTAATCGTCAATCGTTTGTCCCTTTTTTTTATTTTCACCGTCGTCGAACGAAGAAAAAGGAGGAAGGAGGACCGCCGAGAATCTCCTTTTAAGACGTTCACGTTAAGGAGTTAATACTGAAAGTAAGAATAGGTATGTTAAGCGAGAAAGAAGAAGCGAAGGAAAGGAAGAAACTTGAGGAGAGAGAGAAGAAAGTGAAAGAGACAGTAGAAGCTATATGTAATATTATATATATATATATATATATATATATATATATATATATATATATATGTGTATGTATATATATAATTAAGTCGAGTGTTTTATTCGTCGGCCATTTTTCCGGTGCCGCCCGCCGTCTTGTTATTACTATTGTAAGTCGTAAGACAAGAAACTTATACGATTAAATGTCTAGTCATGGCCTCTGGATACCTTTGCTACTTTGCATCGCGTGTATAACAAGTTAAACACTTAACGTACTATGTAATAACTAACACTATTAGCCTGTAAGGAGACACGTGACACACACAAACATACATATATGAAACACGTACACATGAGAAGACATGTGCGCGGAGCACAGGGATATAACTATTATTATTATCTCATTATTATTATGATCATTATTTATTATTATTGCAATTATATTATTGTAACTATTATTATTATTAATGAATTAAGAAAGGGGTTATATATAGGATAATAAGGGTTTGCTATTTCGTGTATCGTCGTGATGTCAGTCACATTATTATTGTCATTAATTATTATTGGCATACGACAATTAATATCCCCGCCGTCGACTCTGTTGCCAAACGCGCGATTGTCAATTATTATCGAATCATTACGGAATACGTAACGTTTATTATTGCCTTGGCCGGATTATCTTTGCCATTATTAAGATTATTGCGATTCGTGGAATTTACGGGGTATTACATGTAAATTGCTGATTTTTAACATTACCTTCGCGCGAGCATCGTGGTGTCGATACAACTCTAGTCGCCGATTATTGATCTCCGCGATGCGATTCTATTATTGCAATTGCTCTATTATTATTATTATTATTAGTTATTATTTATTATTAATATTACTCTATTATATCATTATTATTATATTATATTATTATTAATATTATTTTTTTTATTATGATCATTATATTATTATTGTCACTATTACTGATAAATTATTACCTAACATACGTCATTATATTCTATATAAATCCTATTCATATCTATATTCGCTAATCGACATAATACAGACACATAATATATGCATAAAGTACATTACATTATAAATATTATATACGACGTACACGCATATTTAAATTTAACTATTTAACTATTACATATAGATCGGTAGGATTTTATTAAGGAAGTTAACATGAGTAAGAGAGAAAGGGAGGGAGGGGGTGATAGTAGAGAGAAGCACGGAACGAGAGGAGCGTTATTTGAACAAGTTGAATAAAAAAAAAGAGTAGGAAAAAAAGTAAATAGTTAGACCGCGCCCGTCGCGATGCGCGCGTCCGGTTGAGAATATATATGTATTTTTTTAAATTTTGAAATTAAACAAAGAACACAAAAAATTGTGTGCGTGAGCGTGAGAGGGAGGCGCGATGAATAAATAAAACCTGGGAACAGTACTATTTTGTAGGTTATTAATTAACGACTATTTAGCCGTGCACCGCCGGTGACATCACGGCATACACCCGCGTTGATAACGCGCCGTACGACGAAAAGAGAGACGAGGGATAATGGGAGATAAAAACGGCAGGGAGATGCATGGGAGAGTAAAACTGAGAATCGGAGGAGAGAAAGAGAGAGAGAGGAAGAGAGAAAATTTAAAAGAGAGGGCTGAACGTTTCTCGCATAATTTTGGTTAGAAGATAGCATACTACGCTCTTTATACAAAGGATACGCAGTTGGATGTCCGCGATCGTCGTTGTAACAGATATCTACGTAATTTCGCGACTCGTAAGAGAGAAAGAGAGAGTGAGAGAAAGAGAAGAAAGGGAACAACGGAGACTCTTCGGTTTTCTCTCGCAAATTATCCCGGATTACAGCAATCGATACATAGCTCGTAACACTTCCGGCGATTAACGGACGTTTAGAATGACCTACGGTAAAACGCCCGTCGCGGTTAGTTATGCCGCGCGACCGGTAATTTGCGTAAAGGATCCGCAACAATTGACGCATGCCGGGTGCGTGATCGGTACGGGTGACGGATGAGAGAGAGGAAGAGAGCGAGAGAAGTCGCGACGGACAACGTTGTTCGTCGTTTTAAACGCCGTAAGCGCAGTGAACAGAAATACATTGGATACGCGATAGTGGTTTCGCGAGAAATTTTCTTATTCTATCGACACTTCGCCGCGTACACACGCGAGTCGCTCGACAGCGCGAAACGGGAGCGAAAAATAGCGTTTAGCGTTGGAAATTGCATCGCTTGCCTCGGAAGAACGTCTCTCCCACGCGACAATTTCTTGTCACCTTTCGAGGCTCTCTTCGGCCACACGTCATCCACAATTGTTACACATTCGTACGTCTATCTAGTCTCTCGCGTACAAGCGGTCCCAGAACTCACATACTTTCTTCTTCCTTGAATTAAGTTTTTTTTTGATTTTGGTTTCCTTATCGAAGCAGAAATTCAATTATTTTTTTTCTTTCCAACAACCATTTCCCGCATTACTAATTTCAGCCGCTGGAATTAATTCTTAAGTATATATTTGTAATTTTTAATTTATTATATATATCTCACTTATAGATCTTTTTAGGTTAATAACATTTATATCTCTCTTCAATTCGATTCTCAACTTTTTTATTTGGTGAAAATGTGCGATCCTTTGGACATCTCGTCCTTCATCTTGTCGGAGGGAGAGTATTTTGAGGACCAGCGAAGTGTTGTTATACGCAACATATCGCGTCCCTTTTTCGCAAAACATCTTCTCACGCAACGTCGGTGGTTCTAAATAAATTCTAAATATCGAAGATCGATTTCCATCGCTGGGCGAGGCGCGTCGAGTCGCGAGAAAACGTAAGTGACTGGGTCAGGGAAACTCCGGAGTGGGAAATCGAGCCGGCCGCGTTCAGTGAAAGAGAGGTAAACTATAAGTATCTTCATGTCAATTACTCTAGGGAACATCAAAGCCAAGGGTGAGACGTAACCTTTGCAACCACCAAAGAAACCTTTTATCCCGCGAGAATCTTTTTTCTACCGCCCTAACGTATGTACTTTTAACGCGCATCCGGTTGTCGACCGATTCGTCCACTGCTTCCGCTTCTTCTTGCCACAAACACACACAAACAAGGAAACAGATAGATCGACAGATAGAGAGAGAGAGAGAGAGGGAGGCATACTTTCATACTACACACCGTTCAATTTCTACGCACACTAACGCGAAACGAAACAAACAGAACACGCGAACAAAAGGAGAGCGGAACCGCACTGACCACGCGAAAAGCGCCGTTTGCAACTCGGAATATGCGATTCATCCCGAAAGAGGAGGGAAAAAAATAACGGGGAAAGAGAGAAAGACAGGAACTCGAACAGGTTTCGGACGGGACGCCCGATTCTTTTTCGGAAATTATGGCAACGGGACCGAAATTTGTTTTGAAGGTACCGTTACGACTTTCGCACTTCAAACAAAAGAAAGAAAGCCAAGGCAAGGAAAAAAAGGAAGAAGCGCGAGCCGACTTCTGTCGAATTCTCGCTGACTTGATCGGTGAACGATCGTCGATCGCGCTCAGTCGACGGATACCGACGATCGTTAATCGGATATCGGTTATTCCTTAAAAATTTTATTTTTGCAAAGCGAACCGAGAGACGTAATAGAATATATCGAGTGCCGAGAAAAGGGAAAGACGGCAGTCTGATAGATAAAACCTACTGCGCACACTGTTACGATTCCCAACGCGAAAGAACAAACGTTCCCTCCGAGCCGATCGACCGACGAAAATTGTGGAACAGATAGAGAAAGAGATAGAGCAAGAGAGAGAGAGAGAGAGAGAGAGAGAGAGAGAACTAAAAACGAGACAGGTGGAAATGGCGTGCGAGCAAGGCGACTAGTCCTTTCGCAAATGACGTGCGCAAATTTTGTGAACCCACTTTTATACACGACTTAATCCTTTCGAGGCGCTTTTTTACTATTTAAAATTCAAGCCAAAATATTAAAAAAAAAAGCATATCCTCTTGATTAGTAAGCGAAATGATGCGTTTGTTAAGAGGGAGAATTGATATCCTTTAGTAAAGTTAAAAAGTAAGACTATATAAGTTTACGACATATCGATTTCTCGAGACGTAATTGCAGGTATTTTCATTTTCACAACGCAACGCCCAACGCTTGACACCTCGCGTTGTTCTTTCGCGGTGTTTCTTCAGAATCCGCTTCCGAGCGCTTAGGCATTGTTTCTGAGACGCGATTTCTCGCCGGAGTCTCGAAAGGCTTAAAGAAGCTTAAAAAACCTTCGCAACTACGACCACACGCAAAGAAGTATCGATGCTCGATCGAGCACCAAGCACACACTCTTCTCGACACTAATCGATCACCATGAGGGGCCGGACTGAAACGCGCGCGAGGACATTCATTCAAGTCTGATCCGATAAGGTGTTCTTGTCGAGACGAACGAAGTCCACAATCGTTACGTTGTCGGAGCACAATACTTTATCGACTAATTCCACTTTCGATAATCGCGTACGTATAGATTCGTTAGGTATTAAGATACTTTTAATGCGTAAGCACACGTAAGACCAGGCGTGACGTGCGATCATTCCTGAAGGATCACGGAGCGCGAGAGAAAGAGAGAGACAGAAAGTTTGCGGAGAGAATACCGGTCTCAATCAATGATTCACGCACAGACTTCCTAAATTGGTCCTCTAAATGCGACGGCATCTGCAGGATTCAAAGTGGAAGGAGTCTCGTGCACGCGCGATTTCGTCCTCACGACTGAGATGGAGTCTTACGTGTGAGAGCGCGCTTTTGATAGACGACGAGACGACGATTATAATTTATAGAGACAATCTTGTTTTTTAATTATCGTTAGGGGGAGACAGCAATGTCGACGTACCTTCGTGTATACCGCGAGATGTGATCTCCAGAGACTCCTCGGAATCTGGATAAGGGTAGTAGAACCGTAACACACGTGGCCACAACGATCCGCGTACGTACTGTTACATCGAATTATTGACAAATTTTCCAATCGAGAGACTGCTCGCTCGTAATATTCTCTTTCACATCCCGCGCTTTAGGATCCAATCTTATCGTACGCGCAAGCTCGCGATGCGTTCGGTCGAGCTCTCGCTCGAGTCCGAGAGAGAGAACATTCGCGGCACATATCTCCGGATCCATCGAATGAACGATCGCTGTATCGGAAGTAAATACCGAGTGACTTCGAAGAGAGAGATCCGTGCGCTCTCGTCCGTCGCGAGAATATTGACGAATTTCAGGCGCGATCCGACGGTCGTAAACGATTTCTATACGATTTATCCACCCCCCACCCCGCTACTAGAAGCGAACGCGCGATGCATGCTAATTGCATTCTCCACAATCACGAGAAACCATCTGTTTTACACACGTCGCGCAATTCGTGCCCTCACGTGCGGCCAAACTTGACAAGTGCATAGGGCTTTTTCCTTCGGGGATCTTCGGAAATTCAACTGATCGCCGTTATCGTCTCTCTCTCGCACAATTGACCAGTTTGTTCCGATAATCAGTGTTGTGTATCCGGGTAACTGTAAGCGTTAAATTGAGACTTTGCCTAATCAACGAGCTCGAGACCGATCGAGGAACTTGGCCTGTTGAAAATTTCCCGATAGATTCTCATGGAAATCCAAGGGAACTCGTGTAAACCCATATTAGACATTTTCAGAATCCATATAGGAATCCATATAGTGTGTGAAAATCCACGTACGAATCCACATCGATTGTTACCTGACAGATTTCCCGCATGGATTCCCCGATTTTTTGAACCAGGGTAGCGTGTTTACGTTTCGCATATCGCCGTCGGATAAATCGTTATCCTTCTCCTGTCCTTTTCCCCGAGCGACTTGGAGATTTGGCGAGAGAAACTTTTCTTTTTCAATAATTGCGGAACGGCTCTTTTCAACTACTTCCGAACTGGACAAAGAGTTCATTAAACGGGGAGCACGGGCTCAAATGTTTCGCGATCATTTCCTCCCTGTATATCACCGTTCGGTTTCCAATATTTCGTAAAGGCAATTTCGAAGAGAAAGGAAGAAAAAGAGAGAGAGAGATAAACTGAGTCATTTGGCTTTTTCGTTCGGCTTCCTCATTGCTCGACTAATAGACAGACGTGATCTGGATCCGGCCTACGATATCGACGAGCCTGAGACCTATTTCCACGCGATCCGGCAATAATGTAACCCTATTAATCCCCCCGGTGTGCGCATATTTATTCGATGTTGGAGTCGGTCGCGCGGAGGCGGGCCTCAAGCGGATTGATAGAGGATGTCTCGCTCGCTCAAACGAATTAAGTCCTCCCCGGGAACCCGTTCGCCGGAGGACCAAATTAAATCGTTAAGTGACACGAACCGAAAGACTTACCGGGGACGCGCAGCGAGAGAAAGAGAGGGGGATAAGGGGAAGAGGAAAAGAGAGGAGGGGGAAAAGGAGAAAGATTGCGTGAGAGAGAGAGAGAGAGAGAGAGAGAGAAAGAAACGGGGAGAAAGTTCAAGAGTATTATTTTGTCATGTGCTAGCGACACTTATCATATTTATAATATACATACATTAGCCAACGTATCGACTAAAAAACGAGACTAACGATATACGCGCATATACATATACGTATGTAGATATTAGGGAACACTAATTATCGAAAACTATACGATATTATCGATCATGTCGAATACGTTAACGAGAGCCGTGTTTATACGTGAATTTTTCATTATCGATTAACTGTGTTTTGCTCATATTGCGCGGGATGGAAGGGATGGGATACGGGAAGGGGGGGGGGGGAATTTCGCACCGTGTAAAAGCATGTTCATGTTGTTGTCGCGTTCGCGGATTTTGCGTAGGTAAAAGGATAGAATGGATTCGGAGAGGGGAAAAGAGCGACGAGAAGGGAAAATCGCGCGGTTTCGCCAGCAATGAGCCTCGTGAACATCTCGATCGCGCTACTTCCGGACGCCGTCTCCCTCGTCGTTCCCGTCGGCGGGTCATTTTCCTCGGGAAACGTTCGAAACAAATATTACATCCGCGCGTCGTCCGCAATCCCGGCGGAAAAAAGAAAAAACTCTCGCGCGAGCGAGCAGAAGCAATCTTGAAAGACATTTTCACTCGAGGCGCGAAGAGGGAAATTTTTCGTTCTTTTTTGTTTTTTTTTCAACACCGCGCGCAATATCCGGAGAATCAAGTCGCGCGAGCATTGAGACGTAGCGAGAAGAGGACCGCTCTACTCACCTCAAAAACCGGAGGAAGGCGCTGTCGCGAGAAGTAGCGCGACCGGGGTCGTTTTTCACGGAGGGAACGTTGTTAACAACCAGTGACAATGAGAGCCGGAGAAGTTCTAATCTGCGAACAGTCATCATACGACCGCACGCGCGCGCGCGAATGTTTGTACGGTTACGTAACGCCGCGCAGTCCGCGCGCAAATACATACATTGCACTAGAGAACAAACATTATTATTATTATTATTATTATTATCGTTATTATTGGGACGGCTATTATTACCGTCATTAAACCATCAACCCGTATTAACGCCACCTCGTCACCGTCGTTTAAATCGATCTCAATGTCGTCGTCCTTCGACTCCCTTGATCGGCCACGGTGTTCAGCCCGATCGCTCGGTCTCCGCGTGCGCGCGTCGTTGAAATAGCTTAACCGGTCCCGCGATTATTACACTCAGACATACGCGTACATGTATACGTGCATACGTTTATCGGTAAGAACTTCTTCGTATAAATATGAGCCGCGCGAGCGCGTGCGTGCGTGTGTACGTGCATGTTGTACGACACAACGGTGGTAGCTTATTCTCCGTTATCTACGCGAGTTAACGCTACTAAGCGACGGCTACCTCCGTTTTCAAGCGTCGCGTCGCGACGCTTCGTGGCAAGGAGGCAGCTCGGTTAATACCCCC
>NW_014556306.1:237177-281621 GCF_001313825.1 Dinoponera quadriceps
CCTCCCGCCCCCCGTCCCACCCGGCTTTTCGACCGCGTGTGTCAGTGTCTTTCCACTCCCCTCGCCTTTTACACGCAATCGTACGTCTCTGTAGGCCTCCCCCGGCTCTATCACAAACTTAATCCAGATTCGATTCTCTCGATTACTCGCGGACCGCACGTCGCTTTTAACTGGCTCGCATGTCGTTGCGCGCACGTGCATCCCCGGGGCTCGGCTTTCCAGCGCACGTCAAAAAGCATCGCGCTGCCCGTCATTCTATAAACTTGCCTCGTGCGAGCGCATATATTCCACGGTATGATTTATATTAATTTCATAGCCCGCGGCGCGCGCGGTTCGCGACTGACGGCTTTGAGCGTGGGCGATTATCGGAATCGAGAAATAATCCGCGGAACGTTGCGTCGAGAGAGAGAGAGAGAGTGAGTCATGTTACACAATGTATTCTAAATCGCGACGATTGTCCGTTATAATTCTGTTTCGCGGCGGGGCGCGCACAAACGGCGTCGATAACTGCGCGCGCGGACTCCGTAATCGAAAATCGATATCGGCAGCTTGAAACAATAATACACGTAACGTAAGTAACTGATTTCGAGAGAACGATCGCGGCGATCTCCCTCCGCGATTTTTCCTCCCGTCGATTGCAGAGAATTCGCGCTGTAATTTAGCCGACGACGCATCGAGCGGAGAGCGAATATCGGGTTTTCTTCCTGAAAAAAAAAATCTGGCTCGTCCCGTTCGTATTTCTGGCGTCTGCGAAGACAAATGTTACGTCGCGCGCACGCGTATCGATGCAGCACTTTCGGTCAATTTGTCACTTTTCTCTTGTGTTGACAAATTATTAAATCTATTAGGAATCTCGGAAATCACATTGTTTAATTATTATTACTTAATTATTATTAAATTATGTGACCCACGCGAGATACCCGGTAAATTTCATAATTCGATAATAATAAGAGGAAAGCGGCAAGCTTTGAGTAACAATTAAAGGAAGGGTGAAATGGGTCAATTTTGGTCCCCGGAGCGGCAAGTAAAATCGGTATGCTTTTTTTTGTCGCTTTTAAGCTGCTGAATCTAATTCTGATATTCAAAAATATTGAATTCAGTAGCTCAAAAATTACAGAAGAAGGAAACACCGTTTTTACTTATCATTTCGGGGGCCAAAATCGGCCCATTTTTCCCATCGAATCCGTTTCTCGATAACATTTTCGATTCGACGATCTTTCTCTTATTTTGCACCACCGGAATGCTGTTATCCGCTGTAATGCGTACCGTTTGGCTTTATCGCGCTAATGTCAATAGATCGATACCGGCAATCGTTAGGAGCCACATTCCGCGCGTCTGTATGTTGCGCGCCCGATAACGCGCATATGTTATCTATAATTCCCGCCGATTCCGGAAATTAGGAAATGACGTCGCAATTAACGCGCCGCGATCCGCGGCAACGCGACGGCGCGCATAGTTTACCGCCCGACGGCGTAATTTCCGCGATGTTGTATTTTTGCGCTTATCGCGCGCGTGTAACGCCCGCATGTGACTCGCTGAATCACGAGATCGCGTTAAACCGACGTTAAATGCCGTTTCGTTATCGCGAAAACGCGCGCCGAACGTATCCCGCGTTCGGTTTACGAAGCGTGCGAAAACGTGCAATTCTCAACGAAATGCGATGCAACGCTTGCGATAGTTAATAATAATTCGCGCGCTTAGTTGCCTCGCGTACGCGCGTCGAGTCGACGGAATTGGATTTCGTTCTCGCACGCGACGTAATAAAACGTAAAATCCCTGCCGCGAAACGTCGCCACGGCTTCCCGTGATCCTTCGTGCGAATTCGCGAACAACGGTAGATTTTTATTTCGAAATCCCGTGTACAAACAACACGCAATCGAATATGAGGGAAAAAGAGAGTGAGAAAAAATAAGAGAGAGAGAGAGACCGCCCGAGCGTTTTCCACCGGCGAAATATTTCTTCCTCGCATCGATCATCGCGAAAGCGCTCGACGTCGCTATGATAGATTACATTTATAGTATGTCGTATCGTTTATCGACATCGAAACTCTCGGAGAGACTGTTTTTTAATCCGTCGTGGCATTCGAACGTTCGACGGCGAAGGCATTCGTCGCGCGAGCTGTACAACCCGCCCTGACGACGCTTAAATTCGTCGTCGCTCGCTCCGTGCGTATAATAAAAATCGGGCTCATGTATTATCAAAACCGTGACGACCGAGGAGAAGAATCACGTTCGATATATATCTTATCGATCTTTCGCCGATAACTTGCATTGTTTGCGTTGTACGCGAATTTTATTATCATCGTCGGGACACGAGGTGCGAGAGGCCCATCGCGCGTTCGCCGTGGTCTGCCACGAGCGAAAGCGCAGAGTGCATCGCATATTTGTTATTGAGATAGTTAATTAATCCCTATTAAGTGGTAATTTATTAACACATACGGTGTAAGAGAAAAAAAAATCAGATCTTGTAAGATTTGTTGATCGTTCCCCGACTAGAATATTTTTTTGTAAGCGAGATATTTTTTTACCGAGAGAGAGGGAGAGAGAGGAAGGAGAGAGAGAGAGAGAGAGAGAGAGAGAGAGAGAGAGAGAGAGAGAGAGAGAATTTGTGAGTTAATTAAATAATTATGGATCAACGCGATGACGCGAGTACTGATTAATCGAGTTAACACTGTAATCGTCGTTCTATCGATAGTTGTTTCGAGCATTGTTTGACTGTTCGCGTATATATCCGTCGTTCTCCGTTTTTCATCTCGTCACGCACAATAAAACATTTATCGCGCGGTGAATAGCGATCAAATAACGCCGGCAGACATAGCTTTTCGTGTCGCGAGGTTGCGACGATCCCGCGACCGCTTCGATGTTTCACGCCAGGAACGCATCATTCTTCGTTGTTGTTTCAAATATTAAACGATATCGCCACTTTTATTCGTCGCATCAGGATGCAGAGTCCCGCCGGTGCGATCAAAGCACACTTTGCAGTAGCGTTAGTCTTAGAGGACGCAGCGAGATACTTGGCGATTCGTCGCAAGCAGTCGAGGTTCAAGAGTGTCTCTCGAAAGAAAATGGCACTTCGTCTTTTTTACCATGTTTTAGCTCCGAACGCGCACGTGGCTGTTTCCAATCTCGCGAGTCCTGTCCGACGACATGAGCATCCTCCCGCTTCGATGTTGATCGCGCCGGAAAAAAATGCTGAATTCAAGTAAACAATCGCTTCAATATTTCTCAGCAACTTTTTACTTAGATCAAGTAAAAGTTGACCCGAGTAAAATATTTTCCAAGTAAATTCCCCAGGTAAAAAATGATCCGAGTAGAATATTTTCCGAGTAAATCATCCAAGTAAAATACTTAATCCAAGTAAAAATTTACTGAGAAGTGTTGGAGCAACCTATTTCCTTGAATCCAGGACCTTTTTCTACACGAGAACAAAAATACATCATCTAGTTTCAAGCGGAAGTCCTTTCGACGAAGTTCCGATGATAAAAAAGACTAAACAATTTTACGAAAATCAAGCTTATTCGGGGCAACCGAAATCCAGCGTAAAAATTGGCAAATATTTCTCCGCTCTTTCAAAGCGTATTCCCTGGATTGGCGGAGGGGGAGGGGAAACATTAGCCGAATTTGGCGACCGTCAGCGAAGCGTATACATTGGAACAGCCGGGTGCGCTGAAAGGAGTACCGAGAGAGCGCGGTCTGTTGTCTCATAATAACGCGGACGAATCGATTACTATATTTTCCTCCGGCGACGTTATGATCGCGCGTATACTTTCGTAAGATTTAGGCCACTCGTATAAGGCGCTCGTAATAAGTCACGTAGCCGGGCGCTCCGGAGCGCCCGGACTGTTGTAGGGATCTCTTTAAGTAAGGACTTTAAGCTAGCTAATCATTCGGTTTTTCTCTTCTTGTCGGTAGATATTATAGGCGAGGTCCACCTCAGGGTCGACCGCGGTCACGCGTGTAGATTAGCAATAGTGAGTCGTAGCGTAGCGATTATTTCGACGCACCTATTTATTATCACTCTCCTCCCCCCCTCACTTCGCGAAAATTCGAAAGAAAAAGGGTAGCCCCTCCTCATCCCTCCCTAATCAGAGTGTGGCGAGGTACGTCCTCGCGAACACGTTCTCCGCACACACCCTCTCTCGTTCGAGTCCCTCGTCAAAGACCGTTGTGAAAAAGCGGTCGCGCCGAGGGCCGTCGGAAATCAGGAAAGGGTCTCGTATTTTTGTCTCGTTGGACGGTCTCGTACCCGGTATGCAGGGTGTTCCTTCTTAACGCGCGTCGAACATCTCAGGGACAAAGTCGGGAACGGAGCAGCCTCGAGTAGCGAGGAAGGTCCCGAATCGTTCACCTTTCCTTTCTCATTCAGACACTCGCGCTTCGGATGATACGCGGCGAGAGATAAATTTTGCTGAATACATAAAAAAAAAAGAGAGAATTGCTTTGTTCGAGGAACAACGGAGGATGCGACCGCGAAAATTCGCCGGGCGGGGCGGCAATAATAATAATCGCGACGAAGTGGATCCCGGGGTAACCCGACGTGCGCCGAGAGGAACGCCTCGTGCTATATCGCTACTATTAAATGTTTGAAAAAATTTATTTTTCTACTGCACTCACACGTACACACACACATAGCAGCAGCACACGAAAAAAATCGCGGCACACGTCGCGCCAAGTATTTTCGTTTCGCCGAAACGACACGACGGCTCCCGCGACGCGATTCCCGTGACAACGGTCGCTCAAACCGCGGATCTCATCGATCTCGCGGTTCCAGAGGTCGAAGGTCGTTAACACTAGAACACCCGGGAGCGGACAGCTCGTTCGCCGCTTCCGCGCCCGCGTAATCACGCCTGCTGACTCGCCGTAATTGCGAGTTGGCAACGGCACGATTCGCGGTATTTCCGTAATCTGTCAGGGTGCATTGTAAAAATGAAGGGAAAAAAGAAAGCGGAGGGGAACGATATCATCCGCGTGGACGTTTCGATCGTGTCTCCTCGGCTTCGCCGGTATAGCCGGGGGATTTAAAAATACCACCGAAGACGACTCGGTCCGTGTCTTCGGTGTTCGCATACAGCCGTCTATGAACGCGACGCGCACTTTGACGTCGCGAACTTCTTGCTTTTTCTTATGCATTATTCGCCGTTTAACTTGCCTTTCGATTTGATCGCGCGCAAGACTATGTGTTCCGCGAAAACCGGGCGGCGGTTCGATCGCAGGAAAAACCGCCGGACGTTCTAGTGTTCGGCAAATAGCGAGGAATCCCGCTCTCTGTGCGGAGAGGTGAAGAGTAATTAAAAGCGGAACAAGACCCGGTGGAAACGAAGGATAAAGACGGGGGAGAGAGAAGGTATCCGACGATTGTCTTTCCACCGTTCTTCGAGCCGAGGACTCGCGACAACGCACTTTTTATGCATACGTGAATAGAGGGGGAGGATGGGGAGAGGAGGGGGCGAGAGGGAGCTTAACGTAAGCATTACGTATATAGACACGAGGCGTGTACACGTACGCGATATGCTATGCGCACACAACGTTCGACACGATCACACGTACATAAGGACACGCATATAGATTCACGTAAAGACACATGCACGCACATATTGTACCGCTGTATAAAGAAATCGCCGTTAGCACGTAGCTGTTATCTGCGGAGAGGAGATTGTAAAGAGCGTTTCGCACGCATAGACACCCTCACATACGTCGCATATATTCTCCCTGCGATTCGCATCGCGGTATCCCTATCTCGCAGAGATGCGATTTCCGCCGCGCGATCGAGGAATTAATTCGTCGAGCGTGTCTACAGCGGAGCGAACGTTTATCGCCGTTCCCGCGGAAGAAGGAGAATCCGAAATTCCCGTCGTCGTCGTGGGACGATGTTTCGCGTTCTCCACGGCTTCGGATTATCGCATTGTATCGGGTTGACATTTTTGGCAAAAGTCGACGGGGCGGGGGAAGAGGGCCCAATCGACGGGGATCGCGTCGCGAGGGGAACCGCGCACATTACCACTCGCACCTTCGCCCATCCTTTAAGACTGAACGATTCTTCGTAGATATCCTCGCGTGACTTCTGAAGGGGACGCGGCAAGGGTGTAGTCCTCGTTTCTTAAAAAAAAGCAAAAAATGGGAGAGGAAGAGAGGGAGGAAGGGAGGACGACGAAGGGAACTATGACCTCCTCGACGACAAGTGATTCGCGCGAACCCGCGCATTTTTTTCGAGCATCCACTCGTGTCTTTCGTCGCGAGAGTTTGATACGCGTCCTGACCGTGTTAGGGCCGGGCCTGCGGGGCCCGGGGATTTCGGCCTCGCTGAGGGAGGAAATGAGATATTCGCAAGGAAAGCGAAGGCGAGCTTCTCTCGCGTCGGGAGAGTAAGACTCCGGAGTGAACGCCGCACAGAGAGGCTTACAGCGAGGCTGGAAAAGGAGATCCGGAGTTGGGAGAGCGGAGGATATTATTGAGGCGTAAAATCGATAAAGAAAGAGGTGGAAAAAAAAGAGAGTAAAAAAAGATAAAAAAAAACATAATAACAATTGATTCTAACTCTATCTCTATATTCTTCTACCAATTATATTTTTCTAATTTATATATATATTTGTACGTTGACTCGTAAGCTAATCGACCAACGGTGTTTCGCGCTTGTGGTAGGACAAGGGGAAGAAAAAGCGACAAAGAGACAAAGCAGAGAGGAGAGATTAAAGCGGAGAAGCGAGAAAGAGTGAGAGAGAGAAAAGAAAGAAGGAAGGACACGCGTCACCGGGTGAAAGGAGGAAGCGGGACGAAAGAGGGAGAGAGAGAGAGGTTCGTCTTGCACTCTGCGATGCAACACCACCGCCGCCATCGCTGCGACAGATCGGCGTCGCTCGTTTTCCCGTAGACGACTCGGTCTATGTCCCTTTCCATTCTCGACGATCGGCCCTTCATACTTGCCGTTGGTCTGCGCGATTACGTGTGTTATTACTTGCGCGACTGCATCAGGAGGCATCATGGCATGTTAGGCGAGCTCGGATTTCGCTGATTCGGACGCGTGGAGAAGGGCATTCTCTGTTATACACGACGACGAAGAGGTCGATTTGGCCGACCTCTCGGTAACTCACTTTCCCCACCGGTAGTCGTGGTATGTGCAAAACTGAGCTCGCCGACGGTGGTCTCGGCTCCTCCACGCGCGCGGATCGCGTTTCAGGAAGCATTGGTATCGCTCTCGCGGCGCGATCGTTCGATCGCGATATTCCGTTCGCGGGCAGAGCTGGGTCGTAGCGACGTCGAAAGAGGAGAGGAAAGGAGGTGAAGAACGACGAGCTGCCCTTTTCGTGCTAGACGAGATAGTTTTGCCCGTCTGTCATCGCCTCGTGCATGAAAACCGAAAGAGAGAGAGAGAGAGAGAGAGAGGGAGAGAGGGAAAGGAGGAGATGGGAGGAGTTACCTCTGTTGTATGAGCGAAAAACGAAAAACGGCTAACTGCGTCTGTGGTAGTCGAGAGATTCACTTGAGGATCTTGACGGGAAAGAGAGAGAGAGAGAGAGAGAAGGAAATACGGTGAACTATCAAAATTTCATAAAAGCGACACTCACGCGCGCGCGCGCGCGCGCACACACACACACACACACACACACACACACACACATACACACCTCTTTAACTTCGCACTGTTTGTTCATCAGCTCTTCTAAAAGAGATGGGAGAGAAATCGCGTCACGTTTAAAAATTCCTTCTACGGGCGATTGCGTCCCGCATATAATGCATTCCCTTTCGTTCGCTCAGCTCTGCGTGCAAAAATGCGGATTTACTCAAGACTCTAAGTATGTATGCACAGAAAACTACCGGATCGATTTATCAGGCCGATTTCACGCTCGTACGCCGCGCCTGGTTCCCGACAACAGTCTTTTCAGACAAAAAGAGAAGAAAGAGAATGAGTTAGACGGGAAGAGAGAAAGAGAGAAAAAGAGAAAGAGAATACGGGAGATCTGACCGGGCAAAACGACGAGTTTCTGCTGCGGAAATATTTTATCACGGTCTATCCCGAAAGCACATTCCATTTGGAATTTCGCGTGGTATGGCGAAGGTATCCTTTCATTAAGAAAGAGAGAGAGAGAGAGAGAGAGAGAGAGAGAGAATAGATCGATCTATTAGAAATTATTTTTATACTGTACGAAAATCTTCGCCCATTCGCACACATATATACACACATACACAAACACGCATGTACATGTAATGCGAGATGCGCGTTATCGCGTTTGTACGAATATCAGGTGAATCCTCGAATCCTTTCCCCACGGACTCTCTGCGTCAAACGAGACGTCAGTCTGCTCGGAGACGACGGTGTGTGAGCTGCTGATGCTTGAATAAGAGAAAAAAAGAAAAAACAAAGAAAAAAACTGTTAAACCCGCTATGGTTATGTATTATATATACTCCGCTGTATGAATTGATTCTAAAAAAGGTATCATCGATACTGCGGCCGATATACGGTTTCGCCTGTTGTCGATTCCCGAGGCTCTTTTCTCATCGACGTCGAGAGGTGACGCTTACGAAATCAAAACTTTTAGAACGAAGTCTCTCCGTGTATTTTCGCGAGCTCCACGCGGTATATTCGTATTTTTGTGCGTGTCAGGGGTGCGAGACGGTGCGACACCGACGCGTTCTCCACGGATGCCATGGCACTTGTTACGACTAATTTCGCACAAGCTCGCACGTTACGCAATTCGATGGGACGGGTGGACGCGCGGTAGCTCATGAGATCGCGGAAGGAAGGTAGGCGAAACGGGGAGAGCGACGTCGGGCCCGAGGTGCGACATCTTTTCTCGAGCAAGCGCACCAGAGAACAAAAAGATAATAAGATAAAATAACAAAAAAAAAAGAGAGAGAGAGAGGAAGAGGGAAGAGAAGAAGCGGTGATTCTTAATCAACGGATAACAAAATAAATAAAACTCGAAGTTCAGTCTCGAACACACGGCGCGGACAATTCTTTTATATCGCGTTTATCCGGCGTTGTTAAGTCTTAGTGTTTAATGATCGGCCAAAGGAAATGCACACCAACGCAATGTAGCGTACATACACACGTGTATGAACACACACACACACACACATACATGAACACACACGTACACACACGTGCCTGGCACAATCACGCGTGAGGAGCAGATCTACCTACCTACTTACGCGCGTACAACACAAACAGTCACACACGTATCATCGCACACACACACACACACACGAAGAGTCTGCATTCTCTCACCGACCTTTCTAGGTGCAGAACAATGAGACACAAAGCGACACAGGTTTAATCCGCCATCGGCGATCGGTCATTTGCACATTTCTCGAGTCGACCGAGCTGAAAGCCGCCGATGTCCCATACACGCTACATCTTACAAATGTAACATCCACAGAACACACACACACACACACACACAAAAACAAGTGACAAATGCATACACTCACGTACGAACCTCGCGGGAGTCCGCGAATCTGTATGAATGGTAACTGCATAATTATTGCGTACGTATTTACATATATTAATCACGAACACGCGTACACGAGTATCTATACGTACACACTTGTAATATATATACATATATTATCAAAAAAAAGCGAAGTAGATTGTAAGCTGAGAAACGCGGCTATACACTTCAAGAAATCAAATTTGCGTGTTGCGAGAACGATGTGAGAAAGAGAGCGAGCGAGCGAGCGAGAGAGAGAGAGAGAGAGTGCGAGAAAGAAAGATTAGACATGTGAGGAAGCGAGAGAATGTGAGGGAGTGAGCGGACGGAGGAGAATGACGAAGAAGCGAATAATAATAATTGATGATGACTGTAAACGGTTAAACAAGCGCCGCGGGGGGCGCGGGGTATGCGCGCGTGGTCGATGTAACAATCCTCGGAGATGTGTCGCACGTGAATAAATGAAGAGGAGAAATCGGGAAAGGGGAAGAACCCTCGTCGGGGTGTCTGTGACGGTGTATCCGTGGACGCGACGCGACGATATTTTCGGACGACTGTTGAGGGTGAACGGAAGATGAGGGAGTTTGACTTGATAAAATTTGACCGAAGCAGAAAGGTGAATTCAAGTCGGCGAAGCGGCGGATCGGCTATGTGTTTGTAAAAGAACTTCTCGCGATAATGAGAGAGAGAGAGAGAGAGAGAGAGAGAGAGACATTCGTTTTGATCAGGAGACGAGAGAGAGAGAGAGAAAGATGGGGGAGGGGGAGAAGGACAGAGAGACCACTTGTCGAAATAACGGAGACGCCGAAAACAAATCGCGAAGTTCCTCGGCGAGTAAACTCGAAACTCTTTCACCCCTCTCGGGGTGAATATTCAGACTCCTTATAATTTTCCAGCTCTCGATTGCATTCTGAAAGTCCAATATAGAAGATATGAGGGAAGGGATTGAAAGTTTCATTTTCTCGGTAACGAGGTAATTTCTCGCGAATTCGCCGTCCCCCTGTCTCTCGGAAACGCGAGATAACGCGATTGTCTTACAACAGAAAGTATTCGAGAAATATTGACAAATCGGAGGAGGGGTGCTCGAAGACTATTTGCAGAAACCTCAAGAAATTGCTTTCTCCGCGAAAAATCCGAACAGAGACACCTCACGGGGTCTCACGGGATGCGCGACGCATGCGGGTAATTGACCTGGCATGCCGTCGCACAAAGCGTATAAAAGGGCTTCATCGTTTCTCGGTCGTTGGAAGATACGCGTCGCGTTTACTCCCCGGTGTCGTCGTCACAATTATACCGGTGGGAACTTCAGGTCGACGATAACGCGGCGAGCTCCTTCGGCGAGAGCTTCCTGTCTGATAATGTCGCGAAAGCGGGACGAGACTTGCGGAACGGCGCTCGCGACGACGACGACGACGAAGACGACGGGGACGATTCGGCGATTGAACCGACTTTTCGAAGCGATCGACGATGTATCTCGTTCTGCATAATGAATCGACGAAAAAACGGCTGTAAATCTGTATATAAAGGGTTTTCCAGTTGAAATAATTATTTTATTAACTCGGTCGTTTGTACGTGTGCAGTTTTTGCGGTGTAACGAGGAGTATGTATACTCGGTGGGCGATGTGTATTGTGTATGTGTCTCGTGCGCGCTTGGAATTGGCTCAATTCTTCCTCGATCGCGGAGAGAAGATCGACCGCCGGCCGGCCGCGAGTATATTTTTGTTGCCGCGTCGAGCGTACACCTGAAGACACCAGCCTTCGTTTCTTCTCGTAGAGAAGAACCTCTCGTGGAGAGAACGGAGATCGACTCCGTCACGTCCGCCACGGGAGATTTTATTACGCGAAATCAATCTTTATCGAGCGAGGGAGAGAAGGGGAGAGAGAGAGAGAGAGAGAGAAGGAGGGAGAGAAAGGGAAGGGAAGAGAAAGAGAGGCAAGGATTGAGAAATCATTTTCGATTTCCACATAGACTGAGGATTTTCAGCACTGCGAGTAGCCGTCGGAGAGTAAAACTCTCCGGCGTGCCGTCGCTAAAAGTTATTTTGCATTTCCGCGTCTGTATGCGGAAGACAGCGGGAATCGCTCCCGAAGAACAAAGTCCTCAGGTGTACGTCAGACCTCGCTCGTGCATGGGGCGGTGACATTGTTGATAAAACGGATTCGCGTATACGGTACGTGCTTGCATGTACGATTCCGAATGGCAGCTAACGAGAAAAAAAAAGAGAAAAAGAGAATGAGGAGGAATAATGGGGGAGTACGCAGGTTTACGAATATCGCGGATATGGCACGTCGAGAAGGGTTGAGAATTTTTCGTGACAATGGCAGAGCAGCAGATCGGCGCGACGTCCGCAACCCCACGTTGCAAAGCCCCCCCTCGGTCGCCGATTCATGTTTGTTTGGTTTTTATTGTCAGAAGTTTCTATTTTTCCATAATACGATAAGAAAGAGAGAGAAAGGGACGATAATATTTACTACTGATATATGTGTATGTGTGTATGTATGTATGTGTATGCGTGTGACTATGAGGGTGCGAGTGATAACGTATGATCGAAAGAATGAGAGAGGAAGAGAGAGAGAGAGAGAGAGAGAGAGAGAGAAAAGAGCAACCAGAGCGAAGTGAATTTTATAACGACACGGTTTGTTAAGTATAAAAAAAGAGGCCACGAGATTGAAGAAGGTACTTTAGCAGTGTCCATCATCGGGGCTCGAAAATCGCGTCCGTCGTGTTAATTAAGGGAGTTGTTGCAATTGTATAGAGAAAAAGTGCTTAATCGAAGCCAATTATAAGAAGATTTGTAACGAAGGTGAAACTTCAATGTTTTAAGCTTATGCCACGAAGAGCTCTTATTCCGATTTTCTTTCAATTTTCGAGCCCCGTCTGTTATTACCTATTGTAAACGATATGAGAGAGAGAAAGAGAAAAAGGAAGGAGAGAGAGATAGAGAGAGAGAGAGAGAGAAGTGTAGCAGTGAAGATAAAACAGTAATGTTGCGAAGTTACTCGAGTTGAAGCGATAAGGACATACGACAGTGGGACGGCAGAGTGAAGGCAAATCGGACACGAGTGAGTGCGAGCGAGAGGGAGAGACAATTTTTTTCTTGTTATGAACTAAGTGTGCCTAGTCAATAGAATATATCTCGTCAATTTTAATATTATATATATATTATATATATTATATATATTACACTATACGATTATATGATTTAAACTTGATACTGTAATATTAACGATGTGGAAACCTGTCGGACGTGAAGAAAAGGTAAAAAAGAAAAAAACAAGAGAAAAACGTAATGATACGAAAATGATTGTGCTGTGTTGTACTACGAAATGTTGGCCTGTGACTTATATTTGTAGCGATTATACGTACGTACCCGTACCCGCATAACAAAAAGAAGAAGAGAAGAGAGATGGTAACAACCGGAATACCCCAGAAGATAAAAAGAAAAGCAGATGAAGAAGAAGAATATGACGACGAAGTAATAATGATACGCGAGTCACACACACACATACGTACATATATATACGTGTCTATATATGTAGGTTGTGCCACTTTTTTCAGTCGAGAGAGTTGGACCCCTCTGAGAATCGCGAACGCAATCGACAAGGTCGATGCGATTTTGTATCGATAACAAATATACCAAATTCCAAATTTACCTTCGCGGAATACATCTTTCTTTTCTTTCGAGAGAGAAACGAATGTTATTTTTGACGAACAAAAAAAATATCCGAGAGAAAAGCGAGCGCAGAAGCTCGGTCACGAGGTCGAGAGAACACCATAGATCGCTCGAGTCGAAATTGTGAAAAATTGTTGGCTAAGAAGCTTCGCGATTCTCAGCTTTCAAGTTGCGCGAGCGTGTGAGGACGAAGCTTGCGAAGATTGTGGTTGGACGACAGGAGCTGCATCCATGCATGCTTCGACTTATATTGAGAACGAGGGAGAGAAAGAAAGAGAAAGAGAACCGCGTGGAGTAAGAAAAAAAAAATTGATGAGAACAGCGACGTAACAAATGGATCAACGATGATTTTTCCGGCTTTTCGTTGCTCTCTTTCTTACTCTCACGCGTACACACATTCTCTCTCTCTCCCCCTCTCTCTCTCTCTCTCTCTCTTTCTCTCTCTAACTTTCTCTCTTCAACCTCTAGCTCCTTCCCGCCCTCTTTTCTGTTATACTGAAGCCCTCTGTACATTTACATTACGGAGAATTACTTGATACTAGTCCGGAAAGAAACCGAGAAACGATCTCGGAAAAATAATGAAAATCATGCGCAGAAGTTGAGTATGACTGCGTGTGCGCACACTATATGTGTCTATCATGTCCATGCAAAAGAAAGACACAGAGTGCGAAATATTTTTTCTAATAAAGACTTTTCCCACACTCCGATAACAATCCTCTATCCTGTTATGCGTGAAATAGATTCGCTGTTAACAATCGGTTTAAATGGAAAAGCAAGAAATAGACATTGGGTCGTGAATGGAAGAAACAGAGAGAGGCAGATAGAAAAAGACAGAGAGAGAGACAGAGAGAGGGAGAGAGAGAGAGAGAGAGTGTGAATGATTTCTCTTGAAACGAAAGAGAAGATAAGATAATGAATGAAAGAGAGAAGTATGGCAGGTCAGTGGGAGATATTAAAGGGTCATATCAAGATTGGTTATGGAATAAGAAGGCTATTTATTTAGGATATAACTAAATGGTCTGTTTTAATGTGTCACGGGCTACACGTATGTATTATAATATCTAACAATAAAGTATTTTGTTTGCTTCAAAAGGCCTTATACATTCATTTTGACTATTGCTTTACATTTTACAGAACCCTTTATCGTTTAGAGGAAAGAAGAAGAAGCGTAAGTATTGGAATAATCATCCTGAATGAGAAAAATAATTCCTAAATAATCTTTCTTAAAGTCTCGATGGAACGACGATAAATAATAATGTTTAGCATGAAAAGATAATGGTTTATGTAAAATGTTATTTCTCGAGATTTTCCGTTTTTTTTTGGTTCTTCAAATACGACGGAATTTGAAAGATTAATGTAGAACCAAAACGTTGACTCGGTTAAACTTTAAACGAGTAAATTAAACAAAAATACGTAAGTAATCAACATCGATCGCCGATAAAATGTAACTTATATCATAGTTTAATATAAACATTATACGCGAAATATATTATCGATGTGAGAGAGAGAGAGAGAAAGGGAGAGAGAGAATAATACGTTATTAATAATAAATTACAATTCGCAATAAGCATGCACGCGTATCATCGCACGAGTTAATACTTCAGAATTTCTAACGAATTTGCGGATGAGTGAATGTTCTAGAAATAATGGAATCTGTCTGCTATTAATTTAACTTCAACGGACGCTTCGCAACGTACAGCCCCTTAACATTTTCATTAGTTCAGAATTAAATTAAGCCCTGGTGTAGTCTCTCCGCGTGCAACTTGTTGTCCAAACTGTTATGACGCCGTCGTCTTTAAACATGTGAACTCGTATCCGTGCAGATACATAAGCCGATGACGAAGTCGACAATGACACTTGCTCATACTACTTCCAATCGATAACTGTCCGGCTAACGGAGAAACTACCACAGTTTAATGTAACACGAAAATACACGTTATATTTCTGTTTCCTTTTCTTTTTGTACTAATTGATAATTAAAAAAAAAATTAATATTGAGATATATTATTAAAATATTAATAATTATTTTCGAATATTATTTATGAATTATTTATTAAGTCACGATATTCAATATATATGTTTATATCCGCAATTTGTGATATTTACTTCCTTCTTGTAAATTTCGCAAGACGAATTTGATTAATTATCAGAAATATCAAAATCGGATAAAAGTTTTCGTTATTATTTCATTCCGCTATTTGAACTGTAGGGGAAGGAGAGTTTACAAAATCGTACTGAAACATACTTGAAGTATTTTTTAAATGTTTATATCATGCAGTATAATTTAATCATTGTACATTTATTTAATATATCTACCACTGCATTACATTTAATAAATACAATAAAAAATAATAAGAGAGAGAGATATGATTTAGAAGACTGATATGCATTAGGCAGCTCTCCCCTACGTCAATTAAAAACAGAAAACTAACATTCTACGATATCATCGATCTGAGTGCGAGTTTCCCGATTCCCATTAAAAATAAGTCGCTTAAACGCTTAAACTCAAAGACTATCGATACTTTCGAGACTAACTTTTACATAATCAGTAAGAATAATTTAATATAAATAATCAATTATTACCTCCAAAAAGTACAATGACAAAAAGTACAATGACACATCTATCGGAAGCAGAAAAATCTTTGTTTTCCAACGCGCTTTGTTTCA
The DNA here is from genome assembly GCF_001313825.1 of Dinoponera quadriceps. Taxonomy (NCBI): domain Eukaryota; kingdom Metazoa; phylum Arthropoda; class Insecta; order Hymenoptera; family Formicidae; genus Dinoponera; species Dinoponera quadriceps. The sequence continues at coordinate 252,944 of NW_014556306.1, forward strand.
CATTGCTGCGACGTCTAGAAGCCGAGATATCGATTTTCTTATCGAGCGTCGCGCTCAATCGGTCGAATGCTGCGTCGAAGTGCGCGATACTTGACCTGCCGCAACGCGAGGGTGGCGGCACATCCGCATACCACAGACGCGTTTCCACGAAATCTTATTTTATACTTCGCATAACCGCATTCCGCAGAAGCTTTACAACACGGCCCCCACCACCATATATGTCACAAGGCCGAAAATACGTCACAAGGCTGAATGGTCACGTGGTCGCTTGAGAACGTGGTCATTGACCTGACTCAGGGAGGGCGCCAGTGTGCAGCGAGTGCCGTACCAAGCGTGTGGAAGATTCTAGATAGATATTCAGATTTTAGGTTGAGATATGAAGTTAAAGGAGGAGGGACGCTATTAGTGCGCGAATGATCGACAGAAAGACTTCGAACGCAAACCGATCTTTTCGACGGGCATGTTTGCGATGTTCTTTATCGCTGAATTCAGAAGATGGATCGAAGAAAGAACTTTTTGGTAAGTTTAAGTCAGGGAAACTCGCGGCTCTCCTTTGGTCCGAGACAAAATATACTTGTCTCACTCTAACTTATTGCGCCGGTTCAACAGTGCAGCCAGAAAGAACAGATTACTTGCCAGTGAGTCTCGCAATGCGTTTGTATGTAAACGAAAAGTTTGCTCTTTGGTAACGCTGTTCTTGTTCCCTTTCAGTAATTCTCGGGAAATACATCTTCCCATCGGATACCGGAGGGCACAAGCTCATTTAAGTGCAAGTGTTGCAGTCTCTCTGTCAGCTCTCTCTGATTATTCTCTCTGTTATTCTCGATAGGGCTGTCCTTTGTACGTTCATACGCAAAATACATGCTCTGTGTTTGCATTTCAACGTCGAATACAGAGTCTTTCATATAACAATAGGATTCGAAGGAACAGAAAAGTGATTAATATAAGAGAGAGAATCGATGAAGAATGATTGATTAATGATTGTCTGATTTGTGATCGGGTACTAAAAATTAATCAGGTACTTGTAATCAGGTACTAAAAATTAGACTGTTATCAATTATGCCAGTATCATAGTTCTGGATGCTATATAGGATGTAACAATAATTATCATCACCTTGAATCCTTTGATACATAAAAATAGAAAAATTTATCTGATCAATTTATCTTATCAATACAGAAGTTGTATTGATACTAATGATTGTTACTTCGGACACTCTGTGAATGTCAATGTTTCATCTAATCTAATCTAATCTACTGGTAAAATATTTTTCATCTTCGAAGATATTTAGGGTAATGATAGTTGTTGCCTCATCCTGTACATCTTTCAACTAAACTTCTTCAAGCTTCTTTGGAACGAAACAATTATACACTCGTTCCCGGAGTAGAGAGAAGAAGGTAAGGCGACAAGCGCGATGGGAAATGCAGTAAGTAGAAAAAGCGAAACACGATCGTAGCGAAGACCGCCAGCGGTCTTCACCGAGCAAGCCGTGTTTCGAGGATGAGAGAGAAGTAGGAAGCCCTTCGATCACGAGAAACTGGGAGAAGATACAACCGGGAAGTAAGTACATAACTGTTTCTCTACATTATGGCCAGAAGCGCGGGGAACTTTTCCAATCGCGCGCCGCTCCTTATAGCAACGATCCCTCGCCGTATAAGCGGGGTCTCGTAAAAGATTCCCATGTCGACGGATTACTCGGATTACTATCCCGAAACTATTTCACCGTCGAGTAACACTGGTTCGTCACGTATGCAGGTATTACAGAAAATGCTTCACGCGAACAAAGGAATATTTTGGGAACGTGTTTTCCAGAACGTGGCCTTCGTTCGGGGTCTCTTTCGCCTGAATTCTCTCGTTCTTATTATTTCAATCAATATTTAATCGATGATATTTGTTACATTAATATATAATATTAATATATTAACAATTTTAGTTGCATTAGGCTCTCATGGCAATCAGGAATATGAATAACAGCCGACGCGATATATTGATAATAATATATTTTGATGCACTTCATATTCGATATATATCTTTACCCGCATCTACTTTATATCCACATAATATTCAAAATAAACAAAGTTGCATATTTATAATAATTTTCAAATTATTCATGTTTCAGTAAAAAGAAAAACCATCATTGAACTCCCTCGGAGTCTAACTCGCATTTCGTTCCAACCAATCCTATCAAGCGTCTTTTATTCACTACTACTATATATAAGTTTAATGCAAATGTATCATGTTCGGTGTATTGTTGTATCAGTCAGACGCTGAAATATTGAAATAACCGCGAACTACGCGCTACTGTTCGGAAGTGGCTGGGGGTTCGCGGATCGATCGGGAAAAAAGTCCGAAAGCAAGCCAGACCGTAAAAGGTTGACGCTACCTTCCGCTCTACCAGATACAAAATACGGTGTTAGGTCCTAATTCGCGCTTCTCGGCGTATTGATTTTTTACTATACGTCAAGTAAGAATTAAATTCCCAATTTATATGTAGCGCCGTCTTGAGAAGCGTTCCCTTGAGAAGCGGATAACCGAAAAGAAAAGCATATTTCGTTTCGTTCCGAGAGCAAATCTCCGATTGTGGTTATCTTTTCTGCGAATTACACGCTACAACGGCGAATGCGCGTTGATACACACAGACACCGTGATCGAGTGAATTCATTGCTAAATCTGGAGAGAGAGAGAGAGAGAGAGAGAGAGAGAGAGAGAGACGAGCGCGTTTTATCTCGAAGGAACGTCTGAGGAATTAAATGTTGTACTTTCCATCTTCATTCGCTTAAGACACCCACGCGCGCACTTTTCCCTCAATTTCTCGCTTTCCCCTCTTTCTCTCTCCAACACGCGTTAATTTCTTATCTTGCCGGCAACTCCTTTATTTCGCCGGCGAGTGTATATCCACCTCCGTGCGGACGCGCTCTCTGCAGGGGCAAACACCGCTGCCGGCGGGGCTATCCCACCCCTGTCTCGTCTCCCGCGCTCTCTTTCTCGACCCCTGCAGTCCCTCGCGACCGACACGATCGATGGAGCGTCGCCCGCGGTGAGTAACCGGTCGGCGCGACGCGACGCAACGCAGCGCGGCGCGACGCGACGCCGTGGGTTATCCATATGTAGCGTCGCGTAGCGTCCGGGACACAGAACGGCGAGGATGTGTGGGCGATCAATTTCTGTCTGAAAAGCCGTCGACGAGAGAAGAAGGGAGGGACGCAAAGGTTATTATTATCGTCGAGACAGAACGGAATCTTATTCGGTGTTAACCCATTAGTGGATATTTGATGGAATGTTTCCTTTTTTCATCGAATGAAATTATCAGATTGAAAAATATATAGTTTCGCTTTTACGTTTTCAGCATTTGATTTCCAAATGTGCTTATGACCTCTGTCAAAATTGTTCTCTCTCTCTCTTTTTCTCTCTCTAATACTTGTCCAATTGTTCTGAGAGACTCTCATTTAGGAAACTAAGCTTTAATTAAATACGTGTGAAATAGTTACGACCTCTAATGGGTTAAATGTAAAGGTGTATTTATACATCCGTTAGAGACTTGCACAAGTGCACTTCTATTAATAATAATGGGACAGTAAATATGTACAATTAAAGAGTATTTATTAACGTTATTTATCATTTTCTGTGCCGCCTCTCAGGCAATTGTCTTATTTCGCGTTTATAAAATGGTTCATCCCTTGAGCTTATCTAAGCATGAACGATACGATGAACTTTTGCGAGCATCCAATATAAATTCCCCGACATTTTCAATATCACGCGGCGCATAAAATCACCGGAGAAATTCCGTCGATATCATTTAAGGATAGAGGGACCGTTTATTATTCTCACGACGGGACTCGCGGCGAAATTCTGTTCGGGATGAAATTTATGCAAGTGTTCGCGTGTTCGTGTCTGCGCATCTATCAGCATATGACTTGCAAATGGAAATGTTCGTTTATATTTCTTCTATTAATAGTGACGAAACAGTACATCCAAATATTTGCCATCATAATCTACTGGCTCCTACCACCTTTCGGGCAATTGTTTGATTTCGCCTCCGTGAAATGACTCATCTTTCGAGTGAATGAAATTATCGACGACCCGATGAACTTTTGCGAGCTTCTAACATACATTCCCGATCGTATTGTGCGACGTACGAAATTACCGTGAGGCACATTAGAGGCACTAAGGTCGCGATAATGGTAATTGGATTTTCCGGACGCATCGGTCGAGAACAATTAAGGCGAGACGGAAACCTCGAGTCTCAAAAGTTCGACCGGACGGCAGGGCAGTCCGATAAGTATTTAGCCTACAAAAGAAAAACGAAAATTTTGAAAAAGTGGCGATTTATTTCTCAACATAGTCTTCTTTTAGCTCGATACACTTGACCCAGCGATGCTCCAACTTCTTTAACCCATCTGAAAAATACGTTTTCTCGAAGTCTGCAAAGTAGGCCTCCGTGGCGGCGATGACCTCCTCATTCGGCCAAATTGGTCGAATTGGACTACGAACTGCTGCCCCATCCACCGTATTCTCCAGATTTGGCCCCGTGCGACTTTTTTTTGTTTCAAAACTTGAAAAAGTCACTCGCCGGGCAGAAATTTGAGTCGAATGAGGAGGTCATCGCCGCCACGGAGGCCTACTTTGCAGACTTCGAGNCAGATGGGTTAAAGAAGTTGGAGCATTGCTGGGTCAAGTGTATCGAACTAAAAGGAGACTATGTTGAGAAATAAATCGCTACTTTTCCCAAATTTTCGTTTTTCTTTTGTAGGCTAAGTACTTATCGGACCGCCCTCGTTTATGCATATTAACAGAAGTTGATCTGAAAATGGCGGAACCAATCAGAGTAGAGAATACTATCCGCTCAAATCTTCCTTAATTCTCTCCGCTTGTACCTAAACCTATCTCTTTTTAAAGAGAGCGACGCAAATGCGCATGACAAAGAGAGGATACCTTAAAATTGCTGCTTTGGAGCATCCTTGCCGATTCACAGAATAGTCAGCAGTTATGATGCACGAGTATTCAGAAATGATACGCCTAATTAAAAATCCGATACCACTATGCTTAAAGAATGGAATAGCATTAATACACGGTGTTGCACAGGAGACTCCACTAATATTCCATTCCCTAGATATAGTTGAAAATGTGTAATGGGGAGCATTATTTGTGCATTTTAACTGTTGATAACTTGATGGATCGGTAACGATTCTTCACGGCAGTAGTCATGATAAATATGAAAAAATAACGCGTCTAACTCTAGAAATGTTTAATGTTACTATACCTAGAGAATGGAACAGCATTAATGGGGTCTGCTGTATTCAATTCGTCGATAGTAACGGCTCGTAGCGAGGATGTAGAAACTACATTTTTGAACAATCCGCTAAGTTTTTCCAGAATTTTCTTATTGTTATAAGATACGAAAATTATAATCGGCGAAACTAGTAAACGCAGTGCGACCAACATTACAGCCGCAAATGTAGAACGTAAGCCTAAAACAAATAGTAATTCTAATATACATGCTAGGCGCTGTAGTCATTTATATTCGACTGAACAACGGACCACTTGGCGCCATCTAACGGAGCCCACAAAAGATTTGATTCTTATAAGATTTGAGTCTGAGCTGAACATAGTTGGGTATCAATATAGTGACATGTAATTTGAAATAGCCCATAGCGCTCGGGATCCTAAGCCAGGATAATGAAGAAGAAGAAAAAGTAAATGTGGTTGGAATCTTGGCTAAGTTCAGGTGGTTTGAGTCTTAGCTAAATGACCCATTATGGTTAGACGCGTCGCTTTTATTAGTTCCGAAGTTTCCGTTAGGAGTCGCCACAGACCTTGATGAAGATTCGAGGTTGTAATACAGTCATCGATAAGTCAGATTTGCTATTATTCTGGGGATTTTTGCGGCAAAAATATTTCGCTCGTCCGACGATCACCGAAGACCTGATCTCTATATCTCACCTTAGGCGTCAGGTAACGGCTGTATCTTCTGATTAATTATTGTTTGTCTGATGCCGTGAGATTGCCTCGCAACCGTCGTCCGGGCCCTACTAGCTCAAAGTAATTTGAAAAATCGGTGAGTGCTCCCGGGTTACATATACAAAGATCGTGGCGAAAAAAAGAAAAACGCTTTCGCTTTGATTGATAACTTACAAGTTTATTTTGGCATGCAAATGGGGTCTCTATTATCGTACGCACATTTCGTTCGATCGTACCTGCAAGATATTTTTCATACGATATGTCGAACGCGTGATTTTTCTAACAACTATTCTCCGCTCGCTTCGCACCATACGAGCGAGTCTCGCCGGTCGCCCCGTTAAAATGGAATTCCTCGCGATTCGCCGCCGCCCGTTTCTCAAAACTGTTTGTCGCGACGCGTTCTAGCAGACTTACTACAGCAAACATTATATAAAATTGAAAACCTGGGTAAAATCATGGACACCCTAATTCATAACGTCAACAGAATTAACTCCGTCCTGGGAATATTCCCAACCTCAATAGAATAATGGATAATAGAACACTAAAGAAAACAAATAAAAATATAGCATTGAGTATTATATCTCTAAACACCAATTCCATTATCAGCAACTACAAAAGAATGTCAATATTAAACCTAATTATTCAACGTAAACCTGACCTTGTTCTCTTAAGTGAAACTAAGTTCAATGAAAAACACTCATTATACTTTCGGAATTATAATATTATCAGAAACGACAGGAAGAATGCGAAAATGGGAGGAGGAATAGCCATCATTTGCAAAAAAGATATTAATTTTGAAATGATAGAATTAAAAAAAAAACATAAAGTCCTAGAAACTTCCATCATTAAAATTAACTTGAGCAAATCGAAAAAGTTATCATAGTAGCTTACGCGAACAGAAAAAGTAACAAATGCTTTACAGATGAATTCCAAAATCTTTTTGAAGAACTCAATCTAAATGACGATGAAAATAACTACATACTGGCAGGTGGTTTCAACGCGAGACACACTAGCTGGTAAGATAACAAACACAATGATAGAAGAAGCACACTAAAAACATGGACGGAAAGCTGGACGGAAATGACATTCCTCAAAAGATAAATACTTTCCATTCAAAGGATTCATCTTATCCAAAAAAACAACTAGACCTAATCTTCGTGGATGCTAGAATAAATATCATAAACTCGCACAACACAGTTGAAACGATAAGTACAGGAAGCAATCACAAAGCTTTCATTTTTTAAATCAAATTAGAATCTAATTTAACAATCGAGTGTGTTCACTCGACTACAAACAAATTATAAATGAACTGATTGGGATTCATTTAAAAACCTCTTAGAAAAACGGACACAAATATTCCATCAGACCAAAACCTCACAATAAAAGAAATAGAAAGACGGAAGAAAAGAAAATTAGTTAAGAAAACATGATATATCTATTTTGGAAATTCCAGTAAATTCATCTCCCAGAATCAAAGAGAAAAATTCGACTGATAAATATCTAAACAATAACATCAAAACTCTTCAAAAAGAAAAAAATAAAATCCAATAAAAATTCATAAAATCAAAAGAACACGGACACTATAACACGGACGTAAAAACGACCCAACTGTTATCGCGACTTAAAAAGCAATTAAAAGAAATAAGATTATCTAAATAAAAAGTACAGAGAAAACGATAAACTCATATTGGTCCAATAGAATCAAAAGTATTAAACACAACGAGTCAAACAAAATGTTCCCTGAAATTATTAAACTATTTAGAAGGAATGAAATAATAGGACTACCACCTTAAAAATAACTCCAAATGACGAAAGCCTCCTGATAAACGCAAAAATAAATCCCGCAGACGTCCCCAGAGACTAAGCTAATCAATTTATAATACGAAACCTAAAGTAAAAATTAAAAATTATGGGTGCTTTCAATGCATCAATAAGTGATAAAAATATAAATTAAGATAACATTCTACTAAGTAATATAGTAAGAAAGGAATGCGTAAACATAAAAACAGAAACTGAAAAGGATAGATTATGAGAAAATACAATTTGTCAATGTATTAATTCCAATCCAGCTTATGGGCCGGTAGAAAACATCACAGAATCTAATTAATTTATAAATTAAAAAAGAATAGAATAACAAAGTAAACAACAAGTTTCCACCGGCATAGACAACATACATAATATAGTTTTGAAACATATTACCCTTATGACCCAGTAAATTTGAGCCGACACACGCTCGGTGTCCGAGCAACCGGCGCTAATTCCACCAAACTGTACCGAGCATCATACGAAACATTCTGATCCTTCGATATGGATCCACGAGTGAACAATAACCGGCCCTACGAACGGGATATATTTCGCAAATATTTTTCTGGTCCTTCGAGGAGGATCAGCGAACGATCGATAACTTGCACTAAGATCCGGAGAAGTTTCGTATATGGTAAGCATGTTAAAGTTAAATGGATTTCATTAATCAATATAAACTATATAATTATATGTGATGATAGTGAAATATCTACAAACGTTTAAAAAAGAAAAGGAAAGAGAAATGTTTGTTCATGCCTGCTATCTGTATTTTATAATCAAAGAAATATTTATTTAAAAATTACAACACGGTTACAAAGTGCTTATTGACCACGTGCATTTATGAAGGTTGTAACGAACAGCCAAGTAATTACCAAAAAAAGAAACGTAAAATATAACATTCAAGAAATTACCAAAGAAACAAAAAAATATGCCAACAGTACACGGTGTTCCCAAGTGGTCACCCATCTAAGTACTAACCGCGCCCAACGTTGCTTAACTTCAGTGATCAGACGAGAACTGGTGCTTTCAACGTTTTGTTTGTTTGTTTTAAGTTGTTTATTTTTCGACTTTAAATTCTAATTACATTAGACTGTACTTCAATAAACCAAAGTATTAAATTACTTGCTAACAATGTGTCGTTTGACCACTCAGAGAGTGTTTCGCAAACAGAGGTTGTTGTGATGTGCCTTAAGGTTTAATTGCCATTAACATGTTTTCTCTTATTTCTAGATTCGCCTGCGATGTGGCTTTGTACTGTCTTGTTTCTGCCCTTTCCCCCCAAATTGATCGCCGTCAAAGGAGGAAGCTTTATACTTTATCTTTTTTTTTTTATCTTACTTATTACTGTACAAGACTAAAACTAGACTTAACTTACGCTGTACAAAAAATATAGATATAGAATTAGTATTAGAATTAGAATTATAATTAGAAATTGAAATGTAATAAATAAAAATGTGAATAAAAATGTATATAACTTGTAAATAACTTAAGTGTATCGCTGAGTCTTTCATTTCGTTAGACTTAATTGTACGTAATACTGCTTGTTTATTATTTCCTACTCATTGTATGAGAGTCTTGTGCTTGTGTTATACTTTTCAGTCTTATATTTTGTGTTAACTTATTTCTGGTGATGTGTCAAACTGGGCCTCTAGGAGGTGATTCGGAGAAGTATCTGTGATTGTTTAATTTCTCTTGAGCCACCAGTATTGTTTTGTGTTTTTTTCGTTGGAAAGTAATTTGTCTTTATTAGGTATCGTTGTGTCGTATTTTAGGGTGGTTTCTTGATACTTACTGTTTGTGTGTTTGTTATATATAATGATTTTGTGTTTTTTATGTCTTGGAATGTGATATATTATCGGTATTCCATGTCTATCTGTTATGTATCCGTTAGTGTCGAGGTATATGAATGCTTCTGGCGGTATGAAGCCCGTTTTTAAAGTGTTTATAATATAATTTTCGTCTACATATGGGATGGAGTAAATTAGGCTATTTTCTTTAATTTCGGAGAGTCTTTTGAAGTATCTTCTAATTAACTGGATTGTAAAGCAGTCTATTCTGTGTATCTGTGCTGTGTTATAAAGAGTTATGTTGTTTGTGTATTTCGTGTAGTTTGATTGTTTTGATATGTGTTCGTGCACGCTCTAATGCATTTCCTTTCAAATTTTCTGATTGTTTCCATATTGGCTGCGTTCAAATTGTACCAAATTTCACATGCATAAGTGATGATGGGTCTAATTAAAGCTTGGTAGCAGATAATTTTTAATCTCCTGTTCAAGTTTCTGGCGTAGAATAGTTGTCCTAGGCTTAGGAATGTTCTTTTAGCCTTTTCTAATTGTATTTCTACATGTTGGTTTAAGTGTAATCTTTCATCCAGGTGTACGCCTAAATATTTTACTGTTTTCTTGTGTGGGATGACTGTTTTTTCGTTTAAGTTTCCTGTGATGTTAAAGTTTTTGTACTGTTTTTTTATGTTTACTGATGCGGCTTTGATAGATGGTCTGAATAGAATCGTTTCGCATTTGCTTAGATTAACGTTAAATTTCCACGCATTATAATAGTATAGAATCTTATCTATGGCGTTTTGTAGATTGTTCTTAATTACTGACGGTTTTTTGTCGGCTGTGTAAACAATTAAATCGTCTGCATATGCTATCAGCGTACAGTCTGTGTTTACGGGACCAAAGCATGTTAGCAAATCGGCGGTATATATGTTGAATAGAGTCGATGAATTGATGGTACCTTGCTGTAGCCCATTGGAGATTGTAAATGTTTTTTCCGAAGTGCAGTCGCTTTGGTATGTTCTAAATTTTCTATTGTGTGTCATGTTCCAAATTAACTTTATTAGGTGATTTGGGATGTTCTTTTTTATCAATTTAAATATAAGGCCCTCTAGCCAAACTGTATCGAAAGCTTTTTCGAGGTCGAACAGGTATGCGCCTACACATTTTTTTCCATTGAATGCCCAAAATGTGTCCGAAACTACTTTATTTATTGCATGGCTTGTAGAGTGGTGTCTGCGGAAGCCGTATTGGTTATCAGGTATTATAATGTGTTTAGAGCTGTGGTTAATTATGTTTTGATTTATGACTTTTTCATAGATTTTACTGATGTTTGGTAATAAGCTGATTGATCTGTAGCTGTTGATTTGTGTTTTGTCTTTGCCTTTTTTCGGTATTGAGATTGTTTTTGCGATTTTCCAATTGTTGGGGAAGTAATTGTAATTTAGCATGTTGTTGAATATGATTGTGTAGTGAAGGGAAATGTTCTTTGTAATATGTTTCAGTGCTCTGTTTGGTATGTTGTCTGTGCCTGAAAAGACTTTGTTGTTTAGGTTGTGGAATATTGCTCTTACTGTTTTCTCGTTTGTGAAGTAGTTTGGTTCTGTGCTGATGACTGTAGGTGCTTGTGCGGGGTTGTCAGTATTGAATTGACAGATGGTGTTGCTGTTGGTTCTATCCTTTTCTATTTCTGCTATAATTTTTTCACACTCTCTTTTAACTATGTTACTTAGCGGTCTATTTCCAAGCTTGGATGTTTTGTTACTTATTGACATATAGTGTGCTCCCATGATTTGCAATTTCTGTTTCAATTCCTTAATTGTGAAGTTGTTCTCGGTGTCTCTGGGGGTGCTTAACGGGTTTATATTTGCCTTTTTCAAGAGGTTTTCGTCGTTCGGAGTGATCTTAAGTGTAGGCAACTCTGTTGATTCTTTCTTTCTGAATAGTTTCTGTATTTCTGGGAACATTTTTTTGGCGTTGTGTTTTATGTTCCGGATTCTGTCTGACCAGTATTTGCTAACCGCCTCTTCAGTGTGTTTCTTTTGTTCAGCTCTTTTAGTCTTTAGTTGTTCTTTGAGCGTAGCTATTTTTAGTTTTGTTTTTCGATCTGTATTAAATGATCTTTTGAATTTGTGGATTTCTGATAGAATTCTGTTTTTTTCCTTTTGAAGTTTTTTGATGTCACTGTTTAAGTATTTGTCCGTTGAGTTTTGTCCTTTGTGTTTGAGTGTTGCTTTTGTGAGAGTTATTGTGATAACTGTTTTGAGTTTTTTTAGTCCCTCATCGATTTCGTTTATTGACATGTTTCTGTCCGTTGGTAGTTGTATTTTGGAGTTGCTGAGTTTGTTCTTAAATGTGTCCCAGTTGGTTAGACTGTAGTTTATCCTGTGGTTGTTGGTTTGTTTGAGTTCTATGTTTAGGTTTTCGGATAATTCTATCTTAAACTTAAGGGCTCCGTGGTCGCTTTCTGTGTTTATTGTTTCTACCTTGCTGTCTTGTGCATCTGCGAAGTTGATTCTGGCGTCGGCGAGTATAATATCCAGATAAGAGTTTTTTCTAGGATTTGAGGGGTTTCTAGAGTGTAGCATGTTGATTTTTCTTTTGATGTCATTGCGATCTAACCAGTTTTTTAATGCGCTGCCTCTTTCGTTATTATAGTCGTTCGACCAGCTGATGTGTTTTGCATTAAGGTCGCCTGCAAGGATGTAATAGTTATCTGCATGGCTAAGGTTGAGTTCTTCATATAAGTTTTGTAGCTCGTTGATGAAGTGTTTCTTACCTTTTTTGTTTGCGTATGTAGCTATTATGCATATTTTTTTGTCTCTGTTCAGGCTGATTTTGACGATGGATGTTTCTATAACTCTGTTTTTATTTTGGAGTTTTATCCTTTCACATTTTATTTCGTTTCTGTGTATGATTGCCGTTCCTCCTCCCATTTTTGTGTTTTCCCTGTCGTTCCTGTATATGTCATAGTCTTTGAAGTATATCTTATGTTTTTCGTTGAGTTTTGTCTCTCCTAAAAGAACGAAATCCGGTTTGTATTGGTCTATTAGGTGTAAAAGGGACATTCTTTTGAAGTTACTAATTATTGAGTTTATGTTTATTGCAATAAATTCAATAGCATTTTTTTTGTTGTTTCCTGTTGTGTTGATTCCTGCCATTAATCTATTGGGGTTGGGGGAATTCCTAGAATTACATTGATCCAGTTGATGTTACTTATTAGAATGTTCGTTATTTTGAATAAGTTGTCTAATTTATATAAAATCTGCTGAGACGGAACTGCACTTTCTATGTTATTTGGGTTATTGTTATTGTTGTCCTGGCTTTGCTGTTTGCTACGAGGACCTGCCATTTCTGCATACGTTAAATATTTTGTGACTCTAGTATATTGCGTTATTGGCTGTCTTGTTTTGAGTGTCTTCTTGTCTTGTATAAATTGCTTATATTGTTTAATTCTAGGGCATCCCCTGTATGAGGCGGGGTGTCCATATGATTTACAATTTATGCAAAATAGCTCAGTCTTGTCTTTAATGATTGAATCGCATTTACCTGGGTCATGGTTACTTTTGCATTTTACGCATCTGTATGCCATGTTACAGTTTATTGCCGCATGCCTGATTCTTTGGCATTTTTTGCACTGCATGGTTTCCTTTTTTTTCAGTCTTTCCCAGTGTATTACGTTGTAATCTATAAATTTAATTTCTTTTAACATTTCGAGGTTGCTATTTGTTTCTATTGTTACTAGGAAGATTGGTAAAATGATTTTATTCTGTATTGAGCGCTTTGTGGAAAATCTGTTTACTTTAATGAATTTAATATTTTCAGAATTATGCCTGTGTAATTCTGATAGTATTTCCTCCTCTGTATAGGACTGATTAATGCCTTTTTGTAAGTAAGTGTGATGTTTGTTTGATTTTGCTGTGTACGTGTAGTAATTTGTGTTTGTTTTTGTTAATAGTTCTTTGGTTTTCGTGAAGTCGTTTGTGTTTTCTAGTAAAGCTAGGTGTTTGTTGTTGCTGATTCTTTTAATTGCGAAGTGTTCTATGTTTAACTTACTTTTTAATAATTCTATGGTGTCTTTCGGGTCTTGATACAATATATTGATAGGTGGTGGCTTGTTTTTCATGTGAAGTTTAGGTGTGATGACTTCCCTCTGTGCTGATCTCTCTATATCTCTCCTGTCTCCTGCGAGGTTGCTGTCTTATTGTACGTTTTTTGAGTTGTAGATCTTTTCCTTCCGTTGTCTTGTGCTATTTCGTGCTCCCTGCTGTCGGTTTTTCTTTTCCTTATGTTTTCGTGCTTAAGTTTTTCAATGAAGGGGTCTTCCTCTTCTTCAAGTTGCATGCCGTCTGTTTCTGTGGTTTGTGTTGTTTCCTCTCCTGCTGTGCAGTTTCCGGGTCTCGGTGTAGGATGAGTACTTTGCTCTTCCGGTGATTGTGCGTTTTTTACGTTTTGTTGCTCTTTCTTCAGATTTTGTATTATGCATTTTAGTTCTGCGATTTCTTTCTTCAAGGCAAGGTTTTCCTGTTGAATTGAGTCTGGCGTAGAGCTTTGACTTGCTTCTGCGTCATTGAACTGTGCGAGCTCTTTCCTGCCCTGTGAGTTGAGGTTAGGCTGGTTAAGAAACTTTTTAGCTTTCGTCATTTTTTGTTTATTAAAAAATGCAGCTATTTTCGTTTTTGAGTTTGGATCTTTCAAAAGTCTATCCAGATTTTTCCTATTCTTGCTTTGCGCGAGGCAAGTTAGTGAGGTTACCTCGCTCTGTGTTCGCGGATTTTCATACTTTTGGCTATTGCCTTCCTTTTTTCCCTGCTCGGCTCCGACGGGCGACTCTGTATGGTCCACCCTGGTGTTGTTGCGCCGACTATCTGGTAGTTGGTGATTGGAAATAATCTTTCTCTGAGTTTTTTAGGTTCGTAACTACTGCGGCACGTGCGACTTGGTTGGTGCTTTCAACGTGGTATGACCGTTGACAGTTGACGATCTTCTCGAATCTCTCAAGATTTTGTTTGTAAGCATCAGAAAGCTAGATGGATTTTATTTATTAATCATATTATTATATGTAATAATTGTAAAATATCTACGAAAGTTTAAAAAAGAAAAAGAAAGAGAAATGTTTGTTGATGCTTGTCATCTAATATGTTGTATAATCACTGAAATATTTATTTAACACTTAACGGTCCGCGGCTCACCCGACGACACTTGAATAATATTTTCGAAATTCTCGAAGGCATGAGTTTTAGCTTGTTTTGATTCTGATTAGCTATAAGCAGTCGTTACTTTTTCAAACGTGGAAATAGTATAATTTTGATAAGTTGGATTCTATCACTTTCTTTAAATTACTTATTTGTGCTTGCTGTGTTTCAATCAGATTCATAATTTGCTCGCGAATATCACTAAGTGGATCTCTCCTCGAATTTAAGTATAACGTATCCTTGTTATTATTATTAATACTCTCTTTAGTATTTTTTATAAAGGTGTTGACAAAATCAACACGCTGATTGTTTTTCCTAGTGGCCTGGGCATAGCTAACATTTTCTTTTATATAATTATTAACTTGCTGTAGAGTGCTCGCTCTCCTATCTTCTATCATAGTTTGTTTACTAATAAGTTTTATTTGTTTTCTAATATTGTCGGACAGCCACGGTATGAAGTTGGATGTCCAAAATTTTTACATATAGTACAATATAATTTATCTTTATCGATTATATTATTGGAATCATATTTACATTTACCCGGTTTAGGATCGTCGTTGCATTTGACATGTCGATATTTCATATTACAATTTATTACAACGTGGCAAAGCCTTTGACAACGTTTACATTGCACGCTATCTTTTTATGCAATTTTTTCCATCGGACAATGTGTTGAGAAAGAAATTTAATGTCTTTTAATTTATGTATCTGGCTATCAGGAGAAAGTTGGACTAAAAATATGGTAATAATTTATTTTCTTGAATATATTTTTTTGTTGAAAAACATCTAAGTTTTTGTAACTTTAATTGGGGGTCTTTTAAAGAATTTTGTTCCTCCAAAATTTCCTTGTCGTCAAATGTGTAATTGAGTCCTTTTAATAAAAAGGTTGGGAATTTGTCTTCTTTCGGAGTAAAAGTATAAAAATTTGTTTTCGCTGATTCTAATATTTTTGTATGTTTTCTTATAATTTTTTAGTGGGTCTAATTGTAAAATATGTTTAATATTGTGTAATTTCTTAAGAGTGAATTTTACTTGTCCTAATTTGCTCGTGATGAGTTTCATCATGTCTTTAGGGACATGATATAAGATGTTGAAAGGTGGTAGTTTATACTTCCTACTTGGATGTTTTGGTACCACGATCCGGCTATACGTGGAAAGTGCTGCCTGGTGTTGCAATCCGATGTCCAGTTCTGCGCTATTATTTCCATCTTTTTGCGATGTGGAACTGTTATTGCTGTTCTCGTTATAATTGTGGTTTTTCTTTCTGAGTTTCATGAGGAACGTCTTGTTGAAATTATCATTGCTGGGGTCTTCTAGTACAATTTCTATTAATTTGTCAAATTTGTTAGAAACAGGTACGTTAAACTGTCTCGAGTCAAATTGCTTTTGTTGGTTTTTGGTATTTATATTTAATGGTTTTTGAAGGTCGCTCGAATGCGAACTGTCGATTTCCATATTCGATGAATTTTTTTAAATTTATTCGATGGTGCGTTGTTTTTACCTTTATCTTTACTCATGATCAGACGCGGGACAGCTGTAATTCTTCTTTTTTATCCCTTGAGGGGATTTACTTTTTAATAGCTCTCTGGTAGCTCGGCCAAACAGGTACTTTTGAGCATCTCTTCCTTTATGAAATAAAGTTCGCTGGTCGGACGAGCGTTCCTTTGAAATTTAAATTATATTTCTTGAATCCGTATTTATCGGTACATCAGATGTGCAGCTCGAGCCTCCTCCTCCACCACGCGACTTTTAAATATGATATTCGATGAATTCGTCGATCACACAGAGAAAATGTTTAAGCAAATAGTAATCGTTCACAGGTAAGTATCGCCTACCGATAATCGAACGAGTGTACTCTGCGAAAGCTTGACGAGAACTGACGAGAACTGGTGCTTTCAACGTGGTATGACCGTTGACATTTGACGATCTTTTCGAATCTCTCGATTCTTGTTTGTAAGCATAATAGAGCTAGATGGATTTTATTAATCAATATAAAGTATGTAAATATATGTGATAATTGTATGTTGCGGATCGAGCAGGGCCTGAACACCGGGTTGCAGCGCGCCAGGCGGAGTGGTCTCGTGTGCGCCGGACTCTCACCGCCGAAGCTAGAGGCGCACTCTGCGAGGCGGCGCGCCGCCTGTGTGATCCGCTCACGAGCGAATTCGTGCGTCGGCCCGTATATAAGAATGCTCCGTAGGATCTTTCGGGAGATCGCTTTCGTCTGCCATAGTACTCGGGTTGACAGAGCGGTGATCATACATATTGTACGCGTTTTTAATTCTGTGTGTTGTTTTCGATATTGTAAGGATTGGTTTTGGCGGTGAGTTTTTGACCCACAAGTCTTCCCCGGTGCCGGAACCTCGATCCGCACTGTTCCTGGCCGTGCGCACCACATAAAAGATCTTTCGGGTGGAAATTTAAAAGCATAAAAATCCCACGGAGCACATTCGTCGTGGACAAATTAATTAGATCTACAGATTATTTCAGTGTTCGAGCATCGCTCGACGAGCGCCAATCGTGTTTACAGTGGGCATTGCCTCCGGTAACGGCAGACAACTGTTTCCCCGCACCCGCAAGCTCAGAAGAGCGATCCTCGCATACCGACAAGGGAAGTAGTAAGATTTTCCGGCAGCGATCCGTGCGAATCACCGTTGTGACTCGGTGTTTGTTTGTTGGTTTTAAATTGTTTATTTTCTTCGACTATATTAGTATGTACATTTTGCCTTATCCTAAAATAAACGAAAGTATGTATATATCAGTGTTATCAATCTAAGGTTTGTCCACTCTTGCGAGTGTTTCGCAAACTATTAAAGAAACTTAAAGTACGCTCTTATGTTACTATTATTGATGCCTTTTCCTCTATCACTATACTTGTCCGTTTTTGGACATTATGCTATATGTTTATTGGTTTTCCTCCAAAAATGGTCGCCTAAAAACGAGGATATCTAAATCTAAGTTTTTTTTTTGCTTATGCTCTAGGGGGGTTAGTGACTGCTATGCCTACTATTTACATGTGGGGAGTTAATAATAAATAAATAATGAATAAATAAATAGCTACGTACGACTGTAACTACTTGGAATTGCGTAATTTTTCTGTGTGTCGCTTTTTGGTTTGTGATTTCGCTTTTTCAATTAAATATTTGTGTGTGTTTATATGTGTGTGAATTTATTTGTTAAGTTTGTTGATGTTCAGTTCTTAACGTGTTGGTTTGTTGTTTCTACTGTAACGTTTGTGGTAGTATTTCTTGTGCTGCTATGTATCCTTTAGCCACCAATATTTTTTTTTACTTTTTGTGTCTGTTAAATCTTTGTCCTTTCTTGGTATTGCTGTGTTAAATCGTATTACTGTTTTTGTATTTTTACTATCTATATTTTTGTCATAAATAATTCTTTTGTTCTTTTTATGTCTTGGTATGTGGTATATGATGGGTATTCCATGCTTGTCATTTATGTAGCCGTTTTTATCAAGGTATATAAAGGCTTCTGGTGGTATGAATCCGATATAACTTTCGATATAACTTTCGTCTGGGAATGGTATGGGATGAATTAGACTGTTGTTTTTGATGTTGTGTAGTCTGTTGTAGTAGTTTCTAATGAGATGTATTATGAAATTGTCAATTCTGTGTATGTCTGCTGTGTTGTATAGTTTTTCGTTACTATATTTTTGATAATTTGATTCTTCAGATCTATATTTGTTGGTGCACGCTCTGATACATTTTCTTTCTAGTTTTCTTAACTCTTCCATGCTGGATGCGTTTATGTTGTACCAAATTTCGCAGCCATAAAGTGATAATTGGTCTGATTAGCGCCTGATAGCATATTATTTTTACTTTCGTGTTAATTCTTTTTTAGTAGAACAGTCGTCCTAGTTGTAAGAATGTTTTTTTTTGCTTTCTCCCTTTGTGTTTCTACGTGCTGGGTCATATTTAATTTTTCGTCTATTTGTAAACCGAGATATTTTACTGTTTTTTATGTTCAATTTGTGTGTTACCTTTCCCCTTACTACTTATGACAAAGTTTTTACCCTGCTTTCTTATTCCTACTGAGGCAGTATCCAGCGAGGGTCTGAACAGTATCGTTTCGCATTTATCCATGTTCACTTTAAAATTCCATGCGTTGTAGTAGCTGAATATTTTATAAACAGCTCCTTCCAGTTTTTCTTTTATTGAACTCGGTCTTTTGTCCGCTGTGTATATAATTAAGTCGTCCGCATACGCTAACAGCGAGCAGCCTGTGTTTGAGGGTCCAAATAATCATAATATGTCAGCGGTGTAAATATTAAATAAAATCGGGGAGTTTATAGTGCCTTGTTATAGACCGTTTGTGATAGAAAAGGTTTTCTCAGATGTGCTATTGCCTTGGTATGTTTTGAATTTTCTGTTGAAGATCATGTTCCATATTATTTTGATGAGGTGTTCGGGGAATTTCTTTTTAATTAATTTGAAGATAAGTCCTTCGAGCCAGACAGTGTCGAAGGCTTTTTCCAAGTCTATTAGGCATGCGCCTGTGTATTTTTTCTCATTTAGAGCCCAAACTGCGTCCGAGGTTAGTTTATTTATTGCGTGTATCGTTGAGTGTTGTCGGCGAAATCCGTATTGATTTTCTGGGATTATGTTGTTTTTGTCGCAGTATACTGTGATTATGTTGTTTATAAGTTTTTCATATATTTTGTTTATATTTGGTAGGAGGCTAATGGGTTTGTAGCTATTCGGTTGCGTCTTGTTTTTGTTTTTCTTTGGAATGGAGATTGTTCTAGCCGTTTTCCATCTGTCTGGAAAGTGGTTGTGGTTTGTCAGGTTGTTGAATAAGATTGTGTAGTTTAGTGCTATTTCTCTTGTTATGTTTTTCAGTGCTATGTTAGGGATGCTGTCGTGTCCTGACGAAGTTTTATTGTTTAGGTTTTTGAAGAGAGCTTCTATTCTGGCGGGATTTGTAAAGTATTTTGTTTCTGCCTTGTTTGTCTCAGGTTTCAGAGCTGTTTGCGTTTGAGAATTGACATAGTGTGTTGTTTTTCTCCGTATCTTCTTTGATTTTTGTGCGGATTTTGTCGCATTCTTTTTTGACTATGTTACTTAGGGGCGCGTTGCCTAGTTTTACTGTTTTGTTGCACATTTCTGAGTAGTGCGCTCCCATCACGTTTAATTTCTGTGTGAGGTCTTTGATGATGAAGTTTTTATCGATGTCTATTGGAGTTTCTGTGTGGTTAATTCCAGCTTTATTAATATATTTGTGTTTCCTTGTTTTATTTTTAGATTGGGAAGTTCTATCTTTTCTTTTTTTCTAAATAGCTTATTGATTTCTGGGAACATTTTTTTTGTGTCCTTGTGTTTGATGTTTTTAATTCTGTTGAGCCAATATTCACTCACTGCTTCGTTAATGAGGTTTCATTGCCTTTCTCTTATTACTTTTATTTGTATTTTGAATTGTGCTATGGTCTGTAGCGTTTGTTTGTTCGTGTTGAATGTTCTCTTAATTTTATGAATCTCTGATAACGTTTTGTTTTTTACTTTTTGCAGTTTTTTTATTTCGTTATTCATGTATTTGTCGGTTGAGTGCACTTTTTGTTTTTGGTGTTGTTTTTCTTAGTGCTTCTAGTATGATGTTTTCTAGTTTTCCTAAATTATTTTCGGTTTCTTCTATTGTCAGGTTCCTGTCTGCGGGAATTTTTATATTCGTTTTATTGAGTATTTTTTTGAACTTATCCCAGTTAGTTCTGTTATAGTTTATTTTATTGTCATTTCCCGCGGTCTATTCGTATTTTCGCTTCTATTTCTATGTCAAAGGTAAGGACCTTATGGTCGCTATCTGCTCGGATTGTTTTTATCATATTGTCGTTCGCGTTTGAGAATTCTATTCTTGCATCGGTGAGGACTAAGTCTAAGTACGAGTTGTTTTTCGGATATGATGGTTTCTCCGAATGTAGTGTGGTGATTCTTTTGTCGATCTCGTTGTCCGTTAGCCACGCTTTTAGGCTGATTCCTCTGTCATCGTTTCTGCTGTTGGCCCAGCTTATGTGTTTCGCGTTTAGGTCTCCTGCTAGTATGTAGTAGTTTTTATTGTCCTTTAGGTTCAGTTCATTGAAAATGTTCTGGACTTCTTTTATAAAGTTTTTGTTACCTTTGCTGCTCGCATAGGCCGCGATTATATATAACTTCTGTAAGTTGTCCATGTCAATTCGAATTATCGTCGATTCTAGGACTTGGGGTGCGTTCTTGAGTTCTATTCTCTTGTGTGTTAGGCCTTTTTTGCAGATTATGGCAGTACCTCCGCCCATCTTTACGTTTATCCTGTCGTTTCTGATTATGTCGTAATCTTTGAAGTACACTACGTGTTTCTCGTTGAGTTTCGTTTCGCCTAGAAGCATTAGATCTGGTTTGTGTTTTTTCATTAGGTTCAAAAGGCTAATTCTTTTGTGGTTATTGATGATCGGGTTTACGTTGAGTGCAATAATTCTGAGCGCTATTTTTTCTTTTGAGCTCGAATAAGTTTTTTTATTCATATTCGTTTGGGAATGGCAATATTTTCAGTATTGAATTGATCCTGTTGGTATTTTGGATTAGTATCATAACTGTCTTGTTTAGGTTTTCTATTTTTTGAAGTATTTGCTGTGTTATGTCGGGATGTAATTCTGTTTTCTGTGTGTCTCTAGTGGTCGGCGTTTATGTCCATGGTGTTTGTGTATTATTATGTTGTCGTGTGCCGTTTTGTTTTTGTTCTGACTGTGTTGTTTTTGTAATTTGTGTTGTTGTTTTTGTAATTTGTGCGTAAGTTATGTTGTTTTGTATTCTTGGGTCTGTGTTTATTCTGTTTATTTGTTTATTTATTTTTTTATTTTCGATAAATTGTTTTAATTCTTTTATTCTGGGGCAGCTTCTATATGATGCTGGGTGTCCGAAACCTTTACAGTTTATTTGCAGTATAAGTCCGCTGTGCTATTGATATTATCGTTGCATTCGCCCGGGTTGTGTCTGATGTTGCATTTTACACATCGGTATTCCATGTTACAATTTGCCGCCGTGTGCCCTATTTTTTGACATTTCTTGCATTGTGTGTTTTCTTTCTTTTTCAATCTTTCCCAGTGGATGATGTTGTAATCGATAATATTAATGTTTTTGAGTGAATTTAGGTTGCTGTTGGCTTCAATTGTGACTAAGAATATTGGAAGGTTGATTTTATTTTGGATTGATCTTTTTGTTGCAAATTTGCAGGTTTTAAGGAATTGGATATTTTCATTGTTATATTTGGTTAGTTTTTTGTGAACTTCATCCTCTGAGTAAGATTGGTTCAGGCCTTTAAGAAGAAACGTGTGGTTTTTTTCTGATTTTACTGTATATGTGTAAAAATATGTGTTTGTTAATGTTAATAGATCTTTAACTCTTTAATCGCTTAGGTTTTCTAGTATAATTGTATGTTTGTTACTATTTATTCTTTTGATGTGAAAATTGCTTATATTTAACTTACTTTTAATTGCTTTTACAGTGTCTTTCGGGTCTTGAGATATGACATTGATTGGCGGTGATTTTGCCTTGCTGCTACCTTCGTTGGCGCTGCTTCCTGCCGTGTTGCTGTTCTCTTTTATTCTAGGTGTCTTCATTGCTTGGGCTGGGCTCTTGCTCTGCTGCGTTTGTGCTGTCCTTTTCTTGTAGTTTATGCTTTCTTCCTCCTGTGTTGACATTGTGTTGAACAACTCTCTTTTTCTTTTGTTTTCTCTGCTTAATGTTTGTATGAATTGTTCTTCTCTGTCTGTTTGCATGTATTCTTCTTGATCGGGTTGGCCGTACCTCTCCTTATCCGGTTGACTTTCGGTTGTGGCGGTTGAGGGGAGCTTACTTTGTGTCTGATTTAGCATTTTGTCGATGATGTTTCTTAACTTTTCTATTTCTGTTTTTAGGTTTTTGATTTCCTCTTTGTGAGCATCTTCTTGGGTCATTGTTGCTATGCCCCCTCCTGTGTTAGACTCATCTGCTACTGTCGTGGTGTTCTTTTCCTTCGTATGAAGGGTCTTTATGTTAGGTTGTTCGTAGGTTCTTCTGTGCTTCGTCATTGTTTTCGTTTTTCTTAAAAAGGCCGTTATTTTCTCCTGTGAATGTGGGTTTTTCAGCAGCTTTTCAAGCTTTCTGCCTTTTGATCCTTTATATGTGTGATCGTTTGAGGTTAGTTCCCATTTCGGTGGATTTTTTTCTGAGGCTAGGCTTTCGCCTGTCTCATTAACCCTTTCGCTCCGACGGACGTATATATACGCCCTCGAAGAATGACCATTCATATACGAAGAGCGTATATATACGCTCTGGAAAAGTGAGCGCTGAGGTACGAAGAGCGTACATATACGTTCATACCATATATACTTTTATTTCATACTTTACATGAGATACTTTTGTTAATCGAGTATCTGGCAACGCTGCAAAATTACCATTTGCGACAAAATTACCGTTTGCCAAATTTCATTTAACTCTTATAAGACAATTATTGCAAAATATGGGAAACAAAAATCAGATATGAGATCTTTAGTTGCACGAAATAGTAACAATCCTGAAAGAGTTACTGAAAGACATTTTCCGTCTATATATTCGAATGAGGCATCAAAAAAAAAAATCAAGTTTGAAAATGTGTCGTCTGCAGTAAACGCGGAAAAAGACGTGAGTCGAGGTACTATTGTTCACAATGTAATGTTGGCTTATGCGTGGTTCCATGCTTTGAACTTTATCATACCAAAGTTGATTATTAATATTGTGTTTGGCTTTAAATACTTTAGTAATTTCGTTATATTGTATTAAAAAATATTATATGAATATTATAATATAATATTAAAAAAAATAAATTATGATTATAAATTTTTATAATTTAGAAAGTAAAATGATATTACTAAATATAATAAATATCATTGTAAAATTTAGAGAACAAGAAACGACTTCTACTTACTTCGTAGCATTCCGTACCTCAGTGTCAACTACTCAGTAATGCGCTCCTTTCAACGATCACATTTTGTCACAAGCGCTCCGTAGCGAAAGGGTTAATTATCTTGGTTGACAGTTTGTTGTCTGCGGTATTCACCTCGCTTTGAAGATTTTCCGCTTGGCTACTAATTATCGTATTCTGCACTTTTATATTAGGTTGGAAACTATGAAATGGGCGTTGAATAGAAGTAAAAATCAAAAAGCGCTATTTTTCACATTATTTATTATTTTTAATCGAAATAATTTCCATTGGCATCTACGACTTTCTGCCAACGATTGGGCAAGTCATAAATGCCTTTTTAAAAAAAAATCTTCATTTTTAGAGTTAATAAACAATTCAATGTCTTTTATAATATCGTTTTGGTTATTGTATTTTTTTTTCTTAAAAATAATTCATAATTACGAAAAAGGTAATAATCGGTCGGTGAGATGTCTGGTGAATATGGAGGATATGGTAAAAGTTAATATTTTAGAGAATTTAACTTGTCAACAGTGATTGAAGCTTTATGTGGTCTTGCGTTATCTTGCAGTAATATTACGCCGTGCCGATTGAGCAATGCTGGTTGTTTTTTCACAAGTTTCTCATGCAGTTTCTCATGCATGACATCAATTTCACGGCAATAGGACTCCGCTGTTATGGTTTTGCCTGGTTGTAGGAAGGAATAATGGATCACTCCTTTGGCATTCCACCATATGGTAACCATAATCTTCTTTTGATGGAATTTCGGCTTAGGGGTATGTCCTGGCGGTGTATTCTTATCTACCCATTTGCTTGATCGTTTTCGATTGTCGTACAAAATCCACTTTTCATCACAAGTGATGATTTGGTGTAAAAACGGCAATCGTGTATTGCGAATCAACAAAGATGCGCACTTACTCTTGCGGTCGACCATCTGCAGTTCCGTCAGTTCGTACGGTACATATGAGTCCAATTTTTTTACTTTGTTTATTGCACGCAGATGTTTCAACACAGCCGTATGGCTAGTTCCTAGCTTAGTCCCAAGTTTACGAATAGTTGTGTCTGGATCGGATTTCACAGTCGTCCTTAATTCCTCGTTATCAATATGGACCGGTGGTCTTCCTTGAGGCTCATTGACGATGCTCTAATTGCCAGAACGAAATTTTTGGAACCAATATCGAGCATTTTTTTCATTGGTGGATCCATCTCCGAAAGCTTGATTAATGTTTCTCGAAGCTTGAGCTGCACTATGATTCAATTTGTACTCATACAAAAAAAGTAGATGTAAATCGCGTTTTGTTTCCATCTGGTTTGGGAGAAATATAAAATAAAAATGGAACACAAACATGAAAAAATTTTACAAAATGAGTAAGAAGAATACCTTTAAAATTTATAAATAAAAATATCGAGCGCACGTTGTAATGAACCTCTCTCAGTCGCAGTTGAACACAGACTAACCAAAAACGCCCGTTTCATAGTTTCCAACCTAATACTTTCTCAGCTTTTACGTCTCGTGCGGCTCTTATGGCTGCTCGGTTGGTAATGCTGTGACTCGGTGTGTTATCGTGGAGCTTGGCAATTCGTCTCTAGATATTACGGGGTAATCCGGGGAGTCTCCAATATATATACAGTCAAACCTGTTTTTGTGCGGTAGATAGGGACCGCATAAAAGAAAGCGCACAAAAAAAATATTCGGAAATTTCATAGATACTAATAAAACATAATTTTTTATAACATATTAGAGAAATTATTTTTTTATGCGGTGGAGAAGGGTCGCATAAAAAAAGTTGCACTTAGAAAATACGTCAAAGATTTACGAAATACATGAGAAAGTGCTTCCAAACAAAATAAATTATATATTGAAACATTTTAAAAACATTTAATTTCTCATTGTACACATGGAGAAATTTTCAAAATGCGCATACATAATTTTTGCTACTCATCGTAATCCAAAACGCGCATTTTCTTGTGATGAATTGGTTCAAAATCGCTTTTGTCACTTGAAGATACAATGTCAATTGATTTATTTTTTGTGACCATAAAGTCAGTGATAAGTTTTTGCGATGACGATCGTTTGGTCAGTTGCTTGTAAACGTCACGATAACCAGATATACATGACCGAAGCTCTTTCTGGAATTTCAAACTTCTTTCAGAATTGGTATCTATTTTAACAAAATGCTTTTCTAATTTGTTGCAAAGCTGGATCTCTGCATATATTTTGTTCACTGTCATAGAATCCGGTTCTTCTTGTCCGTCTTCATAATTTATTAAATTATTGATAATGTCACTATCATTGATTGTTTCGTCCTCAATCATTTCGTCAAGATCTTTTTCGCTGAAAGTGTCAAAGCCTTCTCCGCTGATGTGATGTGCTAGCGCAGTAATTTCTGATACTAACATGGACGTGTTTTCGGTTACGTTTCTATTAATTACACATTCAGGCCAGGTCGCTTTCCAGCAAGAATTTAATGTATGTTGTTTTATTTGAGCAATTGCTGCAGTAGCGTGGTTTATGCAGTCTAAAATTGAAAACTTTTTCCAAACTTCAGTCAGTCTTAATCCATCGTTTTCGATTTTTTTCAAAGTGTAGCTGAAAGTTAACTTTACATAATATTTCTTAAAAGTTGCGATTATGCCCTGACCCTGATGAGTGGTTGTACGAGGCTAGTCATATTTGGTGGTAAAAACACTATTTGTATATTAGGATGTTCTAAATGAGGATAGCCGGGTGCATTGTCAACAATTAGCAAGACTTTAAACGGAAGATCTATCTCTATCATATATTTTTCAACTTCTGGTACGAAGCAATCGTTGAACCACGTAGTAAAAACAGCTGATGTAACCCATGTTTTTTTATTGGCCATGAAATGGACCGGAAGTTCAGCTAAATTTGTTCCTTTTAGCGCACGTGGGTGCAAAGATTTATTTATAATGAGTGGTTTTAACATTCTTGCCCCAGATACATTACTGCAAAGAAGGAGTGTAATTCGATCCTTTGCAGCTTTAAAACCGCTTGCAGTTTTTTCGGACTTGGCAATGAACGTTCGACTAGGCATCTTTTTCCAAAATAACCCAGTTTCATCTGCATTAAATACTTGATCTGGGCAATATCCACCATCTTCAATGATTTTTGCTAGTATTTTGCAATAGTTTTTAGCACCTGTTTCATCGGAAGGCCGCAGCCTCGCCTTGTATCTTCACATTGTGAAGTGCGTACCGTCGTAAAAAGCCAGTTAACCAGCCATTATTCGCAGAAAATTTCAAGTTTTCAGGACAGGATGTGGAATAGGATGGTTCTAAATCCTTCAGCTGGTTGAAATATTGTTTAGCTTTTTCTTTAATCAAATCTCCATGAATGGGGATTCGTTTTTTAATTAAATCTTTAATACAAAACACTAGAGCCTTTTCCGTTTTCTCTATAACAATATTTCTTGAATATGATGTTCTTTTACTGCTTTCGTTAGTTGCATAACAAATTCATTTATTTTACTCGCCCGTTTGTATATAGCTCTTATAGTAGATTCACCTAATTTAAATTCGTTAGCAAGAGCTGTGGATCCTTCACCATCTGCTAGTCTATTTAAGATTGCAATTTTTGTTTCTAATGCAATTGTCTTTCTTTTCACTTTTTTTTGCCTACAATTATTCATTTTAAGGGAGTACTTTGTCTAAAAACAAAATAAAAATCATAAAAACTACATACAAATGAAAAAAAGTAATTTATTTACCTTTAATCTCACTATAAAATGAATCCTTAATCACGCGAATCGTGGATAAAACTTGGGATATGAAGCGTATGCTGTTACCGTGTCAAAAGAAAGCGACTGAATGTGTATTGTCGCAAGACTGTTCGTAACAAATGAACGCATAAATGCGACAAACGCCTTGCAGTGTACATATGTACACTAAAAGAAAACATTACAACGGTGCCAATACAATTAGAATTCATATACCGCATAAAACAAACCGCACAAAAATAAAATCGCATAAAAAAGGACCGCACAAAAATAAAATCGCATAAAACAAATCGGACAAAAATAAAATCGCATAAAACAAATCGCACAAAAATAAAATCGCATAAAAAGGGACCGCACAAAAACAAGTTTGACTGTACAGTTGACAAGCATCAACAAACATTTCTCTTTTTCTTCCTTTTTTAAGTTTCTGTAGATATTTCACAATTTTCACGTATAATTATAAAATTTATATTAATTAATAAATTCCACCTAGCTTTCTGATGCTCACAAACAAAATCTTGAGAGATTCGAAAAGATAGTCAAATGTCAATGGTCATACCACGTTGAAAGCACCAGAGCGCCACGAGCAGCCAACCAAGTCGCACGTGCCGCAGTAGTTACGATCCTAAAAAACACAGAGAAATATTATTTCCATTCACCAACTACCAGATAGTCGATGCAACAATACCAGGGTGGACCATACAGAGTTGTCCGTCGGAGCCGAGCAGGGAAAAAAGGAAGGCAATAGCCAAAAGGATAAAAATCCGCGAACACAGAGCGAGGTAACCTCACAAACTTTCCTCGCGCAAAGCAATAATAAGAAAAATCTGGAGAGACTTCTGAAAGATCCAAACTCACAAACGAAAATAGCTGCATTTTTTAATAAACAAAAAATGACGAAAGCTAAAAAGTCTTCTAACCAGCCTAACCTCAACTCACAGGGCAGGAAAAAAATAACACAGTGCAATGACGCAGAAACAAGTCGAAGCGCTACGCCACATGTAATTCTACAGGAAAACCTTCCCCTGAAGAAAGAAATAGCAGAACTAAAATGCATAATTCAAAAGCTGAAAAAAGAGCAACAAAACATAAAAAACGAACAATCATCGTAAGAGCAAAGGACTCATCCTACACCGAGACCCGAAAACTACACAGCAGGAGAGGAAACAACACAAACTTCAGAAACAGACGACATGCAACTTGTAGAAGAAGAAGACCCCTTCATTGAAAAACTCAAGTACGAGAACATAAGGAAAAGAAAAACCGACAGCAGGGAGCACGAAATAGCACAAG
>NW_014556307.1:0-1140 GCF_001313825.1 Dinoponera quadriceps
GTGTTGCTATCGACGACGTTACTTCCGGCCAGGGAGTTCCCTGACGACCTGAACAGCAGACAAGGTGGGTCGACGAGGAATCTCAGGGGAAACATCCCCGTGGAGTGCCTCCACGATGCGGCCTGCGGTTTCGAAACGGAATCGCGAAAACACGAACTACGTTACATCCGGCGGGCGCTGTGTCGCTCAAAGAATAAATCCTAACGCGGCGTGTTTCTTTAGACGACGTTACCTGCGGCCGAGGAGTTTCCTGACGACCCCGACAACCGACCACGTGGGTCGACGGGGAATATCCGGGGAAACACCTCCGTCAAGTGCCGCCACGCTGCGGCTTGCGGTTCCGCTGCGGAATCGCAATAACGAGGTCGAATTTAATTCCGCCCGGGGTGATTTTTGTCGACACGGACAACCGACCAAGTGGGTCGACGAGGAACCTACGGGGAAACATCCCNGGCCGAGGGTTTCCTGATGACCCGGACAACCGACCAAGTGGGTCGACGAGGAACTTCCGGGGAAACACCTCCGTCAAGTGCCGCCACGCTGCGGCTTGCGGTTCCGCTGCGGAATCGCAATAACGAGGTCGAATTTAATTCCGCCCGGGGTGATTTTTGTCGACACGGACAACCGACCAAGTGGGTCGACGAGGAACCTACGGGGAAACATCCCCGTAGAGTACCGCCACGCTGCGGCCTGCGGTTCCGCTGCGGAATCGCGAAAACCCGGTCGAATTATATCTGCCCGGGGTGATTCCTGACGACACGGACAACCGACCACGTGTGTCGACGGGAAACTACGGGGAAACATCCCCGTAGAATGCCGGCCTTCTGCGGCCTGCGGTTTCTCTGCGGAATCGCGAAAACCCGGTCGAATTTACCTCCGGCCGAGAGAATTCCTGACGACCCGGACAACCGACCACGTGGGTCGACGGGGAAACTCCGTGGAAACATTCGCGTGGAGTGTCGCACCGCTGCGGACTGCGTTTCCGCTGCGGAATCGCGAAAACCAAGACGACGTTACCTTCGGCGGGCGCTGAGTTGCTAAGAGACTAAGTCCAAACGCGGCGTGTTGCTTTTGACTACGTTACTTACTTACTTAAAGGTTTCCTGACGACCCGGACAACCGACCAAGCGGGTCGACGGG
>NW_014556308.1:0-444 GCF_001313825.1 Dinoponera quadriceps
CGACAGGGACACGGTGCTGGAACTGTGGACGGGGGGGACACTTTGCAAGAGAGTGTACCGAGGCACCTCAGGTCCACTGTTATCGCTGCGGTAAGTGCCAGCGTACCGTGAGAACGTGTCCCTCGTGTACGGGAAACGCGAGAAGAAGTTTGTAGAGCGAATCCCTACGACTTCTAGCAATTCCGAGACCCGCGCGCGGGCCGAGGACAGGGAAACCTTGTCCTACGGCGCATACGAGCCCGGCGAACGATCCCCGCTGCGCTATTTAGAAATAGAGATCGGCGATGACTTGCTCCTCGGGTTAGTGGATACCGGCTCGAACTGCACGATTTTCGGTACCGAAGGTATCGAGATCGTTCGGGCATTAGGGCTGTCGACCGCTCGCGGTAAAACGTCACGTATCCGGCTGGCAGACGGGAAGACCGCGAGCGTATGTGAGTCAGC
>NW_014556308.1:553-2237 GCF_001313825.1 Dinoponera quadriceps
GAGGACAGGGAAACCTTGTCCTACGGCGCATACGAGCCCGGCGAACGATCCCCGCTGCGCTATTTAGAAATAGAGATCGGCGATGACTTGCTCCTCGGGTTAGTGGATACCGGCTCGAACTGCACGATTTTCGGTACCGAAGGTATCGAGATCGTTCGGGCATTAGGGCTGTCGACCGCTCGCGGTAAAACGTCACGTATCCGGCTGGCAGACGGGAAGACCGCGAGCGTATGTGAGTCAGCGCGAGTTGACCTCACGTTGCGAGGGGCAAGGCGGACGATCGCCGTGCACCTATTACCGAGCCTTGCGGTGCCGGCGATCTTCGGGATCGATTTTTTGAGCGCTTTCGGCCTAGTTATCGACTTTACGAGGGATGACTGGACCTTCGCGGGGAATCCGATGACGCGGTATCCGTTCGCGAACGAACTCGGGCAGGAAAGCGTGTGTTGCGGGATCTCGGAGTTGTCGCCATTAGAGAGGGAAAAGGTGGAGCAGTTTTTAGCAACTGCTCTACCGAAATTAACGGAAAGCCCCGGCGTTACTTCGCTCACAGAGCATAAGATTGACATCGGGGAAAACGCACTGATTAGGCAACGGTGTTATTTAGTGTCGCCCAAAGTGCAAGAGGCTATCCGGGGGGAAGTAAACAGAATGTTATCGGACGGGACGATCGAGCCGTCATTTAGTGAGTGGGCTAGTCCCATTGTTATGGTGAGGAAGCCCAACGGAAGCTACCGGTTCTGCTTAGATTTCCGTAAGGTAAACGGGGTGTCAAAGAAGGACGCGTATCCGCTGCCGAACATGACGGGCATCCTGTACAAATTACGGGCCGCCCGGTACATTTCGACGATCGACTTGAGCCAAGCCTACTATCAAATACCGTTGGCCAAGGAAAGTCGCGAAATTACGGCGTTTTCGGTACCAGGGATGGGGCACTATCACTTCACGCGAATGCCGTACGGGTTATCGGGGGCTCCAGCTACCTTCCAACGGTTGCTGGACAGGTTGATCGGCCCGGAAATGGAGCCCCATGCATTCGCGTATTTGGACGACATCGTGGTGGTGACCCCGACATTCGAAGAGCACCTAGAGTGGCTGTCGCGCGTGTTAACGAAAATTAAAGTGGCCGGGTTGGAAATCAACCCGGAGAAGAGCAAGTTTTGTCGGTCGGAGGTTCAATACCTCGGGTTCTTGGTGTACCGCGAGGGGCTAAAGGTCGATCCGGAAAAGACGCGGCCGGTATTAGAATACCCGTCGCCATCCAACGTAAAACAATTACGGCGCTTCTTGGGGATGGCGTCGTGGTATCGGGGGTTCTTACCACGGTTCGCGTCCGTGAGCGAACCTCTGACCCGACTCCTGCGGAAGAGCAAGCGCTGGGAGTGGGGGTCGGAGCAAAAGGACGCTTTCGAGAGTATTCGGTCGGAGGTGGCTACCGCTCCGGTGCTGTCGTGCCCGGATTTCGGATCGCCCTTCACCCTGCAGACGGACGCGAGTACCGTGGGACTGGGGGCGGTCTTGACCCAGGATATTAAGGGCGCGGAACATGTGATCGCGTACGCGAGCAGAGTCCTCACGGATGCCGAGCGGAAATATAGCACGACCGAACTTGAATGTCTCGCGGTGGTTTGGGCGATAAAGAAATTTAGACCGTATCTAGAGGGGTACCGTTTCACGGTAATAA
>NW_014556309.1:0-2559 GCF_001313825.1 Dinoponera quadriceps
AGGCGCGTCGCTTGTCGATACATATTTATAAATTAGCATTTTGTCATCTTTCCTGTAATTAGGAATGATAATGAATGATATACAAGAACTATTCACAGTGAAAAAAAATAATATATTTATATGTATGAAAATTGAAATGTACGAAGGGTCGAAGAATTTAAAAATGATAGAAAATACATTTTGTCCCAGCGCTGAAACGTTGTGAGAGACGAGATTTATATATGAATGTAAGAGAAAACAGAATTCATAACCAAATTTATCCGCTAAAAACGTGTAAAATGCTCGTAGAAATGAAATGTTCATAGTGCTAAATTATACTTCTGTGGCTGATTGAATACATCCCACGTGCTTGCAATTAAAGCATTTATGGTAATGTCGACAAGTATTACACTTGTCTTACAGTCGGAATTGCATATGATAAATCTTAGTAGATCTTTGGAAGCAGTTACTATAAATCCCATCGCAGTGTCATAGTTGTTCACCCATATCATGAGCGGTTTGCGAGCGACATTTATAACTAAAGGGAAGAAAGAATTGGAGAAATTTGCAGAGATTTAAAAATGAGTGAAAGGAATGAATGAATTTTGTAGAAATATTAATTGCACACTATTGACATATTAGTATCGCGTTTAGTGGGTTGATAGAATTCCAATCGCTCGAATCGACATATTGTTAATTTTCTGACAACTGTTGAAATTTGCTGACTGATTTCTCACTTGCAGATGGCCAAAATATTCCGATCGATAAACTCTTACCATTAACTTTAACAACCATTTCCGCCACCGCTTTTATAAACATGTAAAAATTGGGCCACTGTAAGATAATTCTGTAAAAAATCTGATGTTCAAATTTTTCTCCCTACAAACATATTGCTTTTCTTTCTATACTGTAAAGTAACAAGAACATGTACCTTAAGAGCGTCTCATTAATCGTACTTTCAGACGATATTTGTACCATTGCGATAAGTTCCTCGAGATTAATAAGACATTTTTAGAATCTCTCTTCGATATGTTTGACATGATAACTTATATAAACCGTTGATACGTAAATAAATGATTGCAAAGGAAACATTAATAATATGTAATTAAATGATAATTAATTACAATAAATCGAATAGTAAAAATTATAATGAATTAGAATAATAAGTTATAATAAATTAATATAGTTAATAATAATAAAATATTATAAATTGTAAAAATAAATCTATTGGGTTGGCAAATAAGTTCGTTCGGTTTTTTTGACTGGTATAAAATACAATTTATTTAATATACAAAATATATACTAATCAATAATGCATTGACCATTCTTTTCTATGACTTCTTGCCATCTTTTTACCAATTTCATAATCCCACATTCATAAAACGTCTGAGGTTTACCGGCAAAAAACTGATCCAGTTGCGTTTTAACAGCTTCATTATTAGCAAAGTTTTTCCCGTTCAGAGAATTTTGCAGCGACCGGAACAAATGATAATCAGAGGGTGCCGGTGAATAAGGAGGATGAGGTAAAACATTCCAGCCAAACCTTAACAATTTGTTCGTAGTAGTTAATGAAATATGGGGTCTGACAATATCGTGATGGAAGACGACTCTTTTTCGATTTGCCAATTCTGGACGTTTCGAACGTATTGCTTGATTCAATTTCGTTAATTGGGATCAATATACAGTTGAATCGATCGTCCTGCCTGATGGTAAGAGCTCATAATAAATGATTCCTTTATAATCCCACCACACTGAGAGCATAATTTTCTTCGGGTGCAATCCTGCCTTCGAGGTTGTTTGTGGTGGTTCACTGCTGCTTCCCCATGATCTTTTACGTACTACGTTATCGTAGACGATCCACTTTTCATCTCCCGTAACCAATCGCTTCAAAAATGGATCGTTTTCTTGGCGTTTCAGCAGCGCGTCGCAGATGGAAATGCGAGCGGTGAAGTTGGCCTCGGTCAATTCGTGCGGCACCCAAACATTGAGACGAGAAACGTATCCCAACTGACGCAAATGGTTTTCTACATTTGTGTGGGATATATTAAATATCGTAGCAATCTCTCGTACTGTTTGCGATGGATTTTTGTCGACGGTATTCTTTATTACAGCTGAATCAATCTCTGCTGGACGACCAGAACGGGACGCGTCACTAACATCAAAATCTCCAGAACGGAATTTGGCAAACCATTTTTGACACACACGTTCTGTTAAAGCATCGTCCCCATACACATTATAAATCTTTTTATGAACTTCCGCAGCTCGTTTGCTTTTTTTGAAATAAAAAAGTAAAATATGGCCAAAATGGACGTTTTTTTCTTCTATATTTGCAACCGTGCAGTACGCACAATACTCTGGTATTAACCGGCGTATGTTTACAAATAGGTTAGGTGGAATGTTGCTTTTCAGCTGCGCAAGCGCGTTGTGCGATAGCGCTGTGGAAAAGAGATATCAGAACGAGTAAACCTACTCCAATTAAAAAACCGAACGAACTTATTTGCCAACCCAATATATTCGTCCGTCTAACAAATCTTCAATTTCGGCATACGTTTGGCCAAGTCCAAAACAGCACGCGTGCCG
>NW_014556310.1:0-57433 GCF_001313825.1 Dinoponera quadriceps
CGAGCTGGGCCAATGAGAG
This sequence comes from Dinoponera quadriceps, assembly GCF_001313825.1. Classification (NCBI taxonomy): domain Eukaryota; kingdom Metazoa; phylum Arthropoda; class Insecta; order Hymenoptera; family Formicidae; genus Dinoponera; species Dinoponera quadriceps. The sequence continues at coordinate 20 of NW_014556310.1, forward strand.
CGTGAAGCGCACATATGCGAGAAATATGAAACCAGAATGAAAAAAACACTATATGCAATGTTTGTCAAATATTAAACTCATTTCTTCCTGGCATTCAATTTGGTTTCCCGATTATAATTTATAACGGGAAACGTGCGTGGTTATCGATATTTCCATACGTGACAAAGACGGCATAGCACTGCGCAGCGCCGAAACGGCCGGGAAAATCTTTTCACGGTCGCTGTCGTCACGTGGTCGCCAGCGTACGTGCAGCAACAGGTGTGACGCAACAGGTAATCAAACGTCGGTATCACGACTTGCTCTTCGGCGAATCCACCAATTGTCTCTCGTGCTAGCCTGCGATTTAGGATTATATCTCCGCATATATCATTTCTCTGTGTCTTCGTGTCTTCTCCCTAAATAATCTAACAAATATGTGCTGTGTAACACAAAGCCCAGACTTTAACATAAATTCACCAAAACGTTCAACTCATCTAAAAAGCGCCATACGCTTACTGTATGCGTCATCAAGGATATCATGTACACACGTACAATTATAAATAATTGCAAATAATAATAATAGATAATAATTCAATTGTAGAGTACAGAAGTGTTCTTGGAGATTTCCCTTTGCTCTCACATCGTACAAAAGCATTTCCAATTCTGCCCAGCTAACGATCGATTTTCCAGCGAAACGTCCAGCGTTTCGTCGGCAGTTTTCAACTTTACGGTACCCCCCTTCGGCTCATCACCGAGAACGCACGAATGACTAACGGCATCCGTTAGGATACTGAGCGAACTTTACCTCAACTCGAGCGATTCCGCATCCGCCGAGGCGAATAGTGTGTAGAATCTCGCACTCTTTCTCTCCGCGCGGATGGCGCGAGGCGACGCATTTAACCGTCTGTGTCGCCTCGGTGCCGCGCGACAGGTGGTGTGTGACACGACTTAAGCCGCGTCGCGAATCTGCCTGAGGACCTTGACGCGGCCTTTTTTTCCCGCCGGTATTTTCTTCTTCTGCCTTAGCAGAGTCCGTTTCCGGTTGGTACCCCCGGTTGGTCCCCGTTACGCTCCCCTCGTCGCGCTCTTCGTCCTGTCGCCGCGGCGCGACGAAGCGGGCATTTCGCTCGACAAATGTGCCTCGCCGTGACTCTCGCGTCCGACCGACGACGACGACGCTTTGCGGTACGACGTTTTTGCACAGGAGGAGGTCGTTGCTCGTTGCCAGGCGATGTTGCCCCGCCACGTGGTACGCGCGGCGCCTCCGCGGGAAATAAAAAGAATAAGGGCGGACCGACTGGTAATAGTCGCGCGAAGAGGAATTTCAGCTGGGGACGTTACGGGTCAACCACGTCGCGGATTATACGACGACGTCGCAAGAAGAAGCTGCGAGGAGAAAGAGAGAGAGAACGGCCTCTCGAAATTAAAAAGAAATAGCCGGCCTTAGAGTCGCTATTTTGCTCGGCGGTCACGGATTAGCCGCGGCGAGCTGATAAATCATCGTGAGCGTCGAGAAAAAGAAGTCCCCCCTCCCCTCCTCACGCGTGCTATGAATCTTCCCGTAAATGCTGCCAACGACACCAAAAGTACCGCGGATTCCCGCGGAATTAGGCCCCCTCAACCGAGAGTCTGAGAACGTGTCCGATTTTTTCGTATAAAAAGGGAAAAAAATCGCGCCGGGTTTGTGTCACGAGAATGTTTCCGTCTGTATGAAGGGTGTCCACAGTACGTCGAGTTCCGGCACATTTTTCTATGAATATCCTGTCCATAGACTATATAGATAGGCCGACCCGTGCCGTAAGAGGAAGCGTGGCAACATCTACGGGACAGACGTAGCCTCGGAGGAGGTCTGTCCTTCTCTTTTGCTCGTTCGGTGGGGGATGGGTAAACACACACACGCACACACACATCTTGCTCATCCAGTGATGGACAATGCGTGTGTCTCACCTCTCTACCAGCCCTCCAGAACCTACCAAGCAACCAGAAGAGAAGGACGGATCTTCTCCGAGGCTACGTCTGTCCCGTAGATGTTGCCACGCTTCCTCTTACAGCACGTACATATGTGTCGGGCCGGTCTACCTATGCAAGCCTACGATGTGTACCTGCGAGTTCTAGATTGTAAATGAAGAAGTGCGAATGAGAGAAATTCAGTTTTACTTGTACATCGACATGTTATAATACCTTTATTACGTATCTTCAGTATATCATGACTCGGTAAAATCCTTTTTGATGTGCCGAGTTACACGAAGTATCTGTAAATTATAGGGAGAGTATTCCTACTTGGAGCAATCATCGAGGTTAATTTCTTGTAACCCGGTCTCACTTCCTTATTCATCCCTCCTTCTTTCACTTCCTTTCTCACTTGCTTCAAGTATCACCGTACAAAGAGAGTGGCGGACACTCGATACATATATATATATATATATATAGAATTCAGTTGCGTTTCTCTGTTTGTACCTAGGATTGCAATACACTCGTGAACAACGATTCCTTCCCTGGATCCAGTGAGGTAAGCCCGAAAAAGATTCATCTTATTTTAACCTGTGCGCCGTCTTATTCGACCGCGGGAGCTGACTGTTCTCCGTGTATCTCGACGATTTCTAATCGACGTGATCGTCGGATAAGCTCGGATAACTTGATATCGCTTGATGCGTTTGAACGAATCGAGTACATACTCGTCGACCGGCGCAATTCCTGAACGACGTTCTTCAGCTCGGCTACGCTCCGGGCCGTCTCGTTGCAACGTTTCTCAATACATACGTACGTGTGTTTGACGTTTATAAACTGATAGCGGGCGTCGCTGGGGTTTTAGTGCCGTGCGCGCCGGAGAAAATGATTTCCTGGGCTTATCGCGCCGTAAGGCCGGACGCTGTGTATGACACGGGAGCTCCACGGGCCCCTTTTAAATCCCCCGTGAATTCTTCCAGTGCCATTTACAGAATCCAAACCGAATCCAGCTGCGCGCGCGTGTGGAAAGCCCTGTCCGGGAATTTGCCTGTCCGCCGGCTCGCTGCACCGCTGCCTCGTCACCTCCGTCGTTGTCGCTGAAATTCCGACGAAAGAAAAACTCACCAAGGTGATAATCGCTGTCCAACGCGACCTTCGACGAGGAGGAACGCGCACAGCCGTCGAACACGCAGCAAGCTCCCCTTCTAGAAACGCGATCGATACCGCTCCGCATCGCTGAAGCTGTGTATATTCGCGCGCGCGCGCGCGCGCGCGAGACCCGTTAGATTTCCCTTAAATATACGCGAGCGCGCGAGTCGCCTTCCAATATTGTCGATTTGATTGTGTGTCACACACGGAGCCGGAAGAGCGGAAAAAGAGACAAATATAAATACGGAATCAATCGAAGCGGCCAACGAGCGAGCAAACGGCGATGCGGCCGCGCGATGCAGGCCGCGAACGCCGAGCGGATCGTAACCGAGTGATATTGAGAGAGCGGGCCGTTAATCTCGGTGCACAATTACGACAGCGGAAATAGACGCCGATATTAATGGGCCGACGGAGTCGAAGTTCGCAGAAGCGAATTTCGAGTCGCGCGAGTCGAATCGGCGCGACTCGTCGACCGCGATATAAAGTAAAGCGATATAAAGTAAAGCGGGAGAGAGGGCGAAGAAAAATGGAGAGAGAGAGAGAGAGAGAGAGAAATAAAATCAGGGTGGACGAAGGTGGAGAGAAGGTAGGTTTAAACCCCCCGTCTACTCTGTTTCATTTCTTCTTTTTCCCCCTTCTTGCCTCTTCCGTCACGGATCGATGACTCTTCCCGGAAGCCGTGTCTGCTAGATCTCTCGCGGAGCGCCATGATTTGTTCTCCGGGCGTTCTCTCCACGCTCGTCCTTCAAACTCCTCCTCGAGTCTCTCTCTCTCTCCCTCCCTTTCGTCTCTCCTTCTTCCTCCGCTTTAGCTCGGTTCTCGATTTGCTTGCTCCCACCCGCAAAATCGTTCTCACCGATTCCTCAGGTTCGAGCAGCGCCGCGCTGTCGGCTTCTCCACGTTGTCGGGATGCGCCCCCTGTCCTCTTCGTCTTCGCGCAGGCTATAATCTAGCGAAGTATCCCATCTATCTGTTCCTCTCTTTCCCCACATATATCCGCGTTCACGTTAAAGGATCGAGTGAACTCGCATGCACGAGAGAGAGAGAGAGACGGGATGGGAAGGGAGGGAAGAAAAGAGGGAGAGAGAGAGAAAGGGAAACGAGAGGGAGACGAGACACAAAGTATACGAGCACTCTTTTATGAAGCAAACAATGTATTTACGTACCGTATCTGCGATAGGACGAGAGTTCAACGGCACACAAATTCACAGACCGAGCACCGAGCGAGCTACTTCTGATGTACCGGCGAGGGATCGATGCGAGCGGACTTTGTCGTGGCGATCGCGACCGATCGCGTAAGAGATCCGCGAGGGGTTTCTCTCTCATAGAAAAAGAACAATTCAATCGATCTTTTTTCTCCGTGCATAGAAAAAAAATCAATTCTTGCAATTAAGCAGGTGAAAACTCTGGCAAGAAATGAAAGCTCAATGACAAGAAATGATATCTCTGTTATCAAAATTATATTCTATTAAATGATGCAGTTGCTAATATCCACTGCTAAATCTTCCCGCTTTCCGTCCTAGTACCTAAATATAGAAGTCGCAGGGAAGCTTATTTGAAGCAAGCGTTAACAATAGATCCCGCAAGTAAACAAAACCGATCGATCACCCGCTTCTTAACTGTTTCTCGAGCTGAAATGTCTCTTGCCGTCTAACGGTCTTTCAAGCGATTCTAACGATAACGTTGCGAATATATTTATCGTTCTTACACTGAAATTGCTCTCGATAGCGTCGAAAGTTCTGCTTCTAAATTTACGCTTCTAAAGAGCACATTTTATTCTTATACTTAAACAAAAATAATCTTATATGAAGACAAAAATTTTATTTACATACAAAAATTTGATGTATAGTTCCACTAAAAATATCATATTCTCGTTATTCAAGAATAACTTTCCTGAATTGAGAGGGAAGAATATTGGATAAAAAGAACAATGTATCTTCAAACTAAGAAGTGTATTTTGTGCCTGTATATGTGAGAGCATGAATCTCAAATTACCACTAATTTTTTTTTCTGTGGAAGAACAAAGAGATTCTTGCAGGAGATTTCTACTCAGCCAATCGTTCTCAGTTATCTCAACTGATTTCTAACACAACCATATCGTCAGACGAATTAACAAAGACATGTCATTTCTCGTCGTCCGTTCATTGCCGCGTGAATTCGCCGAACCTTTCATCTCGGCGTGCGACCGAGATTTCCGGTCCCCAAAGGAAAAACATTCAGTTACACCAACGGACTCTTCCCGTGCAGCCGCGAGAATCTCTTTGGACGCTTTCATTTCGAATTGTTGTTACGCGTCGGCCGCCACCGGCCAAAAGTTCTAATTGACCGACTTTCCGGCGCGCATCGCATCCGCCGTTCACCGTTCTCGCAGCAGCTGGCGCAGCTCCGGCTGAGCGCGCTGATTTTCGAACCGGCTATTTATTCCGTCGCGCACTCGGCGCATAATGCGCTGGAATCCGCTCGTCTTTGAGCTCCAGGCTTCCGCTTCCTCCCGACGGGGGGAATTAATGAATTTTAACGACGGCGCGCATCGACCGCGCGGGCTTCCGTAATTACAAGAATCAGCGCGCGCGTGGGGTGACTATTCGCGCTCTATCGCGCCGTGTATCAACGTCTCGCAACCGCGAGTGTTACGTTAATTTCCCACGGTTACATCACGGTAATCAGGGACGACGAGGCGGCCGACGACGACGACTCCGTCCCGTTTAGGGTAATCGATTACCGAGCCGGCGAACAGCCCGATACAAAACGTCGATCCGCCGCGGAATCCGCTTCTTGCCTCTAATGAGTCACACGAACGGATGCGGCTCGCCGTCTCAAGACGAGACCGATCGATCCGCGAGCGAAAACTCGGGGGCGTCGCGCCCAAGTTCACGGGGGTGAAATCGATTTTGTTGGAAACGCGCCACGCGGGACGAAATGATTTATTTATGGCGGCGCCGCGAGAAAGCCGCCCGCGCTCTCCTCTTCTCGTTGGGAGTTTTCCTCGTCTGGTTCTCACGATTCGGATCTTCTCATAGCGCGCGCCGTATATACTTGCGATTCTTCACCGACTATCTGCAAGTCTCTCTCTCTCTCTCTTTCTTTCTCTCTCAGTTCTCAAGCCACTCTTCCGGTCATGCCATCATTCCGGTTCTCACGGCTTATTCGAACATCGAGAAACACGGCGGCACGGAAATAATGGCCGTATTCGCGGAACCTCGTCGTCGTCGTCGTCTTTTGATACCGACGCTGAAACGACAATCGTGTCGCGGAAACAATCCGATCGCGTTTTTCGCGTTCGGCGAGATTTCTGCCGGGCCTCACCGCTGCACATTTTCTTATCGAGCCTGCGGACTCGTAAAAAGAGATGTAAAGTGTGCCACGGAGTCATTCGTCAGGCATTCGTCCGGCGAAAAAAAATCCGTGCACTTGCCGCGCTCGTTTCCACGCGCGGCCGCGCTTATCGCGGGAAGTGTGACTTGTGTTTCCCCGTGTGTCATTCTCGCGTTTAAGTATTCCGCGGAAGAAATCTCTTTTTCGATAAGCCCGGACTTCACCAACAGCGAGTCCCTGCGAATGTATTAGCGCGTCTCATAAATCTCGTTCCGTTTTCTGGATAATAAGTAGCGCGAATCGTTAACGAGACGAGATGAGTTTTAGTGAAGAATAGCAAAGAAAAAATATTGGAATTATCGAAAGAAACGAAATATCGGATTATAGAAAGAACGGTATCATTAAACTAAGAATTGTATCGGCTTAAAAATATCGTTCCTTCTATTCAATATTTGTGCCTTTCAATTTACACAAATTATTCTTGAATAACTAGAATACGATATATTTAGTGGAGCTACATCGAATTTTTCATCATACGCGCCCATGCGTAAGCAAGGTTTATCTTCAAATAAGTTTATAATATATTCTTTTCTCGTACATGAAAATACGAGTCTTGAATTGATAATAATTTCTATTCTCTCTCTCTCTCTCTCTCTCTCTCACCTATATTATATTCGGATCAAATCCGCCTCTCGATCTCATTACACGTAACTATTCCACGTTCGATAAATCAACGAGCGGCGATAAATATTGGTAACAAGTACGATAAATCGGCAACCGTGCGAATAGCGTTTCCGCCACGATCGAACGAAGCGGCGGCGGCGTTCACGAGAAAGATCGCCGATACCCTTTCGACGTATGCAAAAGCCGCCTCTATATTGCACGCGGATTGCGCCGGACACGGAATTTATATCGTCCCGGGGAGATTGAGACGTGGGGCGGCCGCCGCCGACCGGTCGGCCGATACGCCGCGTGTTGATTTGTGTAAATCAAGATACACAATGACTACGAAAAGGCGAACGCGTGTCTCGGGTTATGTTTGAGCCCCCGTTTCGCGATCTCGTAACTCTTCGAACAGGTTTCGTGTGACCTCGACTTCTCTTCTCGTTGGAATGCCCGCTCTTCACCGTCCGTCCGTGCAGCGATTCGCCGCGCAGCGATCCCGCGACCGCTCTTCCGTGTTTCTCGGATCGATCTCGCCGGAGATCCGTATCGAAGGCGCGCGATTATTAAAAAAGAATACCGCGTAAAAAGCGCGGATGACGCTGTCGTGCTCGGAGATCCATCGGCAAACGGCCTCATTTATTTGCATCCGCGTCGATCGTCGACTTAATCGCGGATCAATATTAATCACACGCTGATATGTCATTGAGCGCGCACGCGTGGCCTATTATATAAAATTAGTAATCGCTAACGGCAGAGAAATCCTCGTTTTCCAGTTCGGTTTCCCGTTTTCCGGAGAGATCCGCGAGAGAGAGATTTTACCGCCACGCGAGATTTTACGCGTCGACGCGTTTTCAAGACGCGATAATAATATTATTATTACTACTTACTAAATAAACGGGAAAGAAACGTTACCTTTGCGGCAAAAATATATAATTAATTGCGCTCGCTCACGTCGCATACAAGGAAGAAAAAGTGCAATAAAAACTGAATTGAGATTATTATTTAAGATAAAAATTACAGATGTGTCAAGATAGAGAGGAGTCTAATAGGAGCTCTAGCTGTGACAGAACTATGAGACAAGTTAAGGAGATCAATATCAATGGACATCGCGTTGGTCGATGATTGACTGCACCGAATTTCCCATGCAACGTACGTATCAATATACAGAGAGAAAGAGAGAGAGAGAGAGAGAGCAGCTCAGCGAGAACTTCCCCCTGTGAATCCGTGCGCGATGCGCAATAAGCATCGCATTACTGGACACCTCGAGAGCTGCAGACAAAAAACGTTATAATTCGAGAACGGATAAAAAGTGCCTCCTTGGATCGGACGAAGGGAGAAGGAGAGAGAGAGAGGGAGAGAAACGGCGGCAGCGGTGTCGTGACGAAAGGATTTCACGGTGACGCAACGATATCTAGGACGGGAGAATAAATGAATCGAAGAGAGGAGAGGATAATTGGCGGTGGGGAGAGAGGAGGGGGGGGGGATGGCTCGAAAACAATAAAATACCAAACGGGCCCCGGCCAGACGGAGTGCCCGGCCGAGAACGCTCGCGCTCTTCGTGACTTTCGAAATCTTATTAAATCACGACGGCAACTCGCGCGCCGTTAGGGAGCCTCGTCGGAGCGTTCTCTCGCGTCGAGCGGAGTCCTCTCCCGCGAGAGACGATAAATCGCACGGCGCACGCGCTGTACGTCGTCGTCGTCGTCGCATTAGCATATTTGCGAGAGAGCACCGGGACGTGCACGCGTGTAATACGCGTGATACGCGCGCGTGTACACGACGAGCTCGCTGGAAAAGGCCAGAAAAGGCCGCGGAAAACTCGCGCTCGTACAATTTTACACGGCGCGCGCATTCTTGCGCGCCGCGCTCGCGTTCGCGGAGTTATGTAATTGTCTAACAACCCAGCTCGCGGCACAGTCAGGCTCTTTCCGTTACGGCGGAGCCTCTGCTCTCCGGGAGAGAAAGAGAGAGAGAAAGATCGTTCGCGATCCATGGCACAACCGGCGCGCCGGTTACGTTGGAAGCGATAATTCGTGATGCGAAGCGTCGCTCGCCCGAGAGAGAGACTCCGCGTCGCGAATCGTCGCGACCGTGCTCCTGGATCGTTCGGAGGGCAGAGTCTCGAGAACGGTCATACACAGGTAACAATCGAGACACGGCCCTCGGCATCTGGATTGCGAAGTGGCGATCGTACCCTCTCCCCTCCTCCCGCCGCCGTCACCATTCTTATTCCGCGGTTTCTCCGCACGTCGGTGTGTTTTTTCTCCGTGCCGAGGTCGGAGCCGGGGAATAACGGTCGCGCCGCCGCCGAGTACACCGAGGACACTGACCCGATGAAAATCTCCGATACGCAAGAAAGAGAAACCGTTGGGAACGTGCCCCCTTGGTTGCGGCGCCCTCAAAGAAATAGATTTCACCGATCGCAAGATCGGTATCGGCCGATAAAAACACATTCGCGCGACGCATTTACAGGGCGGGGGATCGTTTCTCTCTGCGGCCCCGAGCGAGATGCGTTCGCACGTTATACATGATCGCCGCGATAGAGAGAGAGAGAGAGAGAGAGTCGCGAATCGAGTTTGCGCATCGTGGCAAAAGTTCGCGGCGGACGAAACGCGTCTCGCGCGGTGCGCCGATCGCGGAAGTGACGCGGACCGCTGGAGCGTTCGCGTTTCCCGAACGACTCCGATCGATCGAGTGCCTCTTCTCTGGGTGGCCCCGCGACGTTGCGATCCCCGAGACCCCGTTCGATCGGTCGACCGGTTTCGATCTCGCGCGGAAGAGGATAAAGATGTCGATCAGATTTAATCAATTCTCTTTTTCTCTCTCTCTCTCTCTCTCTCTCTTTCTTTCTAGTCGTCTTGGCAATATCCGCTCGCCCGCGATTATTATCCACACCTCGCTCGCGCCGAATGAGTATATACCTGATATACCGATCGTTATCGGTAACGACCTCCTCCTCGCAATCCTCTCCTCCTGGCCGTCCGTCCGTCTTCCTTTCCTTCGCAGCCGCGGACCGCCGCGCGAAGATCCGTCAAAACTTCACTGTCGCCCGCGCGGACTCAGCCGTTCACATAAGAGTCCCTCTCGGTGCGACTCGGCGCGAAGTGAAGCGCGATTTCAGCGTGAGGATCTCGAAACGATCGATCGCTTCTTCGAAGGGGGACCGCTCTCTCTTTCTCTCTCTCTCTCTCTCTACCTATCTCTTTTTCTCGCGCGCACCAAAATCAAATATTATCAACGTCGGCTGATCGACACAGACGTCACGACGAAGCAGGGAAACGCACGTGCAAGTAGAGAAGAAGAAGAAGAAGGAGGAAGAGAAGAAGAAAAGCAAGAAGGAGGAAAAGAAGAAGATGAGGAAAAGACGAGCGAAGAAAAAGAGGAATCGGACCGAGGACGATTACGACGAAGATGATGAAGAAGACGAAGAAGAGTTACGCGGTTACACGGCGCACGCACGGTACAGGAGGCACGAAAGGAAAGGCTTTTAAAGTCGAGTGCGAGCGCGGACCGAACCGGTTGCTCGAAGTGACGTGAGTGAACTGAGGCTACGGGCTGGCAGGTAACGCCAGGTAAACCCCAGCCGACTGGCGCACGCGGGAGAAGGAAGGTGGCCGGCTGGGTGGCTGGCTTCGAAGCCAGCCGTAGAGACAGTCAGCTCGGTCAGCCGACCTGGGGAGTCAGCCTGCGGCCGCAGGGGCCGCAGGAAAGACGCGCTGGGGACGAAGAGGGACCGTGGGACGGCTCCGCGTGGAGGGGAAGGAGATAAGGGGAGAGCGAAGGGGCTCTGCACGAGAGGCCCTCTGCCGAGGGGCCCGGAGGGAGCGCGACCGCGCGTGGAGGGGTCGAGGAGGGGTGGGAGAGACAAGGAGAGACCCGGTGTGTGGCTGCGTGTGACTCAGCTCGGAATGAGCGAATAGGCCAACAGCATAGCAAAGGCTACGCCGCGTACACCGCGGATATACACACGTACAGAGTGATCCAGAAGTGCCGATGTGTTTCCCCCGTCTCTCGCTTTTCCCGGTATCGCGTCGTCCACCATCGGGGATTGGGAGTTTCGCGAGCGTTGCCGGTGGCGTAATCGTTAACGGTGCGCGGCTCGGCTTACGCAATCGGCGATGAGCACGTTGATTCAATCGGCCTGTAATACGCCGATTCGTCTCGACGAAGACGACGACGTGCTTTTCCACCGAATGAGCTTCCTCTCGCAATTCGCGAGAACATAAACGCGGACAGACGGATGGACGCGCCGGGAAGGCATTAACGCGCGCGCGTATGTGTGAGAGAGAGAGAGAAAGGCGAGGATGATTCTCGATTTCCGGACGGCCGGGATAGAGTTTTAGTATCGCGTTCACGGTTATATTAATAACGCGGATAATTTCCCGCGAGCGATTCGTTCGCTCGGTGATTTTGTACGCACGCTGAATTGCGCGGTTTTTCACGCCGATTACACGCGCACGTCATGGGAACGAGTCTCCACGGTTTATTTAACTAACATTCACATCGAGGTGCGATTGTGACTTTAAAAGCCGCCGCAATAAAATCCTGCGCGACCGGGCGCGGCCGATTTTTCCATCACGAATTAACGCCCGCGGAAATGAACAATGGTCGACCGGCGAACGGCGTATTCTCTCCGCCGGCGATTCTTCCGCACAGTGCACCTCGATGTGCACCTTTCTCGCGACCGGAGAATCTCTCTCCCGAGCCGCGCGAAGAAAAGACTCCGCCGATCCCATTCCGAGCGTCGAGCGGTTTCTGAATTTCTCGGTCAGACGGCTCGTCGAGCAGAAATCAATCAGCCACGCGAGAGAGAGAGAGAGAGAGAGAGAAATTTATTAGACGCTTCTCTAGAAAAGTTCCTTTCAAGCGCAGCAATAGATAATATATACGAATATACACGAATAGTAGTAATATAAGAAACATAAGATGAGATTTAAATGTATATATATATATATATATATATATATATAAAGAGAGAGAGAGAGAGAGAGAGAGAAAGAGACAAAGAGAGCAATGAGCCACCCGGTATATCGGATACTAACTATACTTGAATCCAGCAGAGCGTGACTTTTCACGTGTAGTTGCGCCAGAGTGGGGTACGGCCGTATCCCAGTGCGGAGCAAGAGATAGACTTTGATAGAATTTACACGGCGGCTCCTGAGAGAGCCGAGAGAGCCGTACGGAATCGACCGACCATAATGGACGCGCGAATTACGACGGACGATTCTTCATTTTTTTTTCCCCCCGCGTCGTTCTTCGTCAAAACGGACCTCTTCCTGGCTCATTTATTTTCAAGAAGTCTGCGCGCGTAGAGGAGGAGGGGAGGGAGAGAAAGAGAGAGAGAGAGACGATATTCCGCCGTCGTTTACGCTGGTCGTCCCACGGACAACACACGTTGAATATTATTTCATTCAAAGAGATCGTCATTAAGCGTCCGACGGCGCGACGGTGTGCCGAGGAGCGTTCTTCCTCCTTTATTTTTCGCGCGGACAAAGCCGCGCGGCGACGCGAACTCGCCGGCTTCGTTCATGTGAATTTCACAAAAATTAGTATCGGCGATAATTACCCCGCGTAATTGCCGGCCGATGCAACGGCGGGATAAGCCCCAACCAATAATGATTTCGTTGGCATTTATTATTTAAGAAACAAACATTCGTTTGTTTTGTTTCATTCCAAAAAAAAACAAATTTTTTTCAACTAAAGAAATTTCATTTAAATCCAAAGAAGAACGAGATTCTCCTTCGTTTTAAGGGCGGAAGAGCGACGCTCGTTCGACACACGCAGAGAGAGAGAGAGAGAGATCGCGGATCCCACACGGGAACCTGAAGAAATACCGAAATGTATGTAATACACGGCGATATTCCGCTCGGCGGATAAGATAAGACCACCACCGGGCACACCGGGAGCATCGGGTTTTTAATTAACGAAGAATATATCTTAATGCGCGCGTGCGCAATCATGCGTTTTCTATCGGCGCGCGGAGTCGGGCTGCTCTCTTTGCCCCGTTTGTAACGTCGTCGTCGTCCATCCGTAATACCATAGAATTTCGCCGGGCGATGGAGGAGGTTATATCGGGAGCGGGTTGACTTCATCTTACGGCGTCCCGCTCGTCAACGCGCGCGTACACACACGCTGCCTCTTTCGCGACTTCGCCAAGTATTTGATAATATATTCCCGTTCGAAGCACGGAGCTCGTGTGCACGCCTCCTCCCCGTCATCGTTGCCTGGCCTTCTCTCCTGGCCGTTCTCCGCACGCATTTCCTCGTCTAGCGCCCATCCGTGTGCGCCATGGGTTCTTCTCCGGATAACCATGACCATCGCGCCGTAACTGGTCTATGTGCACGGAGAAATGCAGCTGATGCGCACGGCTGAGTCCTGAGGTCAGCGACTCGTCGGCGGAGTTAGTGGAGCGCTTAGGCTCGCTCCAGGGATTTTATGAATTGGTGCACGTTGCAGCGGCGGGAGGAGGACGGAAGAGGGAGAGAGGCGTAGAAGCGGAATTAAAAAGGAGAGACGTCCCGATTGGGTCGAAAGACGGTTCCGAATGGGGGATATCGAGGCGCATCTTTCTGCCCGAAGCGTCGCGATACTTCCCCGATCGCAAAATTTTCCGGAAACTCGAAGCTGGGAAGTTCCCGAAGCCCGCGGCTGCGTTTTCACTTCGCTTCACTCTCACGTCGTTCATTATGATGATAAAACGTGCGAGCGTACGTCGAGCATCTGCCGAGTTACTTCGCGCACGGGAAACCCCGCGCGAATTCGGTGAGTTCAATGCCACGAGTGAATACGAGGGAAGTGCGACCTACGCACGCTAATCGTCGCGCGCTCCGTCGTCGTGTGTAAAAAAGATCGGTCGGGACCACCGGATCAAACGAATTGAATATTTTCCGTGAAATTCTGATGTCATTGAATTTCTTATTTATAATTTGGAAGAAATGTCAAATTCGCCTCAACGAGGTGAACGCATTATTCGTTATTTGATTTATTCAGCCTTCCAGTCGAAAAATTACTCGCGCTATGCAGTTACTAGATCTAACTTTCAGTGCAATTCTAAAGAATATTTATAGCATACAACGGCTTGCAATTTCGTTAAACTATTGTTATTGATTATATTTCGTAATCAGATTGCTGATTATTGAGCTGACTCGATTTAATTCGATTGGATCGCAATCTGCGCGGGAAAATTTGCACAGACGGAGGTAAGTTTCATGTTAAATTATCGAAGACTCTCTGTTGTAATCGAAATTTACAAAAAGACAGTTCGAGGAAAACACATCATGAAAGAGCCAACCGATGACATAACTAAACGCACATAACATTTACAAACAGAAACTACTTCAGCTCCACCTGCTACCACGCAGCAGACGAAGTTCATGTTCACATGCAACAGAGGTCGGTACTTTGTAGCCGAGAAACATGAGTATGTCCATTTTCTTGACTTACGCCTCATACCTGTGCTCATACTCTCAGCTTTCGTGCCTTTCCTCTGTGTGTTTTTTTTTCCTACGGGACGCATAACCGCGATTTCTAGTGAATCTTTCACCGACCAAGATGTGGTGAGGTATAAGACGAAAGTGGGAGTGTTTCCAAGAGTCAGCCGATGAAAATGAGCGAATATTCACTGATTCGAAGCGAAGTTACTTACCGATTCGATCAATGAGCGGCCATTTCGCTGACTCGACTCAAGAGAGTACTGAGATATTCTCGCGCTCGCGTAACCAAGCCCGATCGCGACGCGGTATTAATCGCTCACTGGATGACGCACGAGATCGATCAACGGGGCGATCGATACCGGCCGTACCGCCGCGACGGTGGAGAGAAATTGCTGATATTTGCGTGTCCCGCGGCTCGCTTCTGCATTCCTCCCACTCTCCCGTGTATCGCTCGCGGTGACCGATCCACGTGGTCGACTTCTTCTTCTTCAGCATAGTCTTACATAGTCGTCCTGCGTGTTCCCCTGCAGTCCCGTCGTCATCCCGGGTAGCCCGACGCGCGGGGCTCCTCCGTCGTGATTGTCCCTCGCGCGCGTTCCGTCCTCCCTTCTTCCTTCGCACGCCCTCCCGCTTCGCTGCACGATGTTCCGCTCGCGAGCCGCGGACCACGCAGGTGCATTAACCGGACATTCAGCACCGTAACGCCGCGGCCCCGCGTCGACGAGAAAGAGGTAGCCGCATCTAACCACTAGAGCCTGCTGCCGGAGTAGATGCTTGGGACTCGAATTCCTATCGGGCGCCCCGTTCGAGAAACCGCGCCGTTTAAATCGAGACGCGAGCGAGCGAGCGCGGTCATCTCTTCGTGGAGGAATGCTACCCTCCGCTCTCGCCCGGGATTGATAATCTTATATGGGAGAGACGAACGGAAGGGATTATTCTCAGCGCATCCCAGTGAGAAAGCTAATGTCGAAATTAGCTCCGTGACGGGTGAAGGGCGTTTGAATTTCGAACTTATTTTCGAGCCGCCTCGAGTAAACTTCACGTGAATGATAGACAGCTATTCCTGTTGCTGTTTTTTCCTCAATTCAACGTTACATAATTCCGCGCGCATCCGTTTGCACGTAAAATCTCGAATCGAAATCGCAATGTACAAGTACCGAGCTTCAATTTTCTAATCACCCGTGTATCCCGAGAAAGGTACACCCTCAGGACAATAAACGCCCCTCTCTCGTATACTTTCTCACATTTTCGCAGACCGGCTTAAAACTCCACGCGTCCACGTGCGTTTCGCCTTCGTATCGCAGCCTTTGTATTTTCTCCGAGTGATTTATCGCTGTGTCTCGGGACGGTGGTGATTTCCCCGAAGTGTTGGAAAAACGCGCATAACTTCGCGCGCGCGCACTTCGGGCTGGCGGTGTTTTCTGCGTTTGGACTGAGCGAGAGAACGGCCGGGGCGCTCCCTCGTGCTCTCTCGTCGTGGCTCTAGGGGACTCTACGGATCATTATCGCGTTTACCACGTTTCCATGAGAACAATCTAACAATGCCACCCACGCGAATCTTACGAATCGTCGGCGAGCGCGCCATGCTTAAACGAACGGACGCGCCTTTCTACGGTGCGCCTTCGACGAAACCAAGCCGGCGCGTGCACGATCGTAAGGCTACTTTTGACCATGACCTAAGATCAGCTAAGTCGTTAGCAGCAAGCGCTAAGTCCCTACCATCCGTACGTTTCCTCTTAATACCATAAGAGCGCGCGTCGCCCACGCAGACGGACTCCGAGAGACTCGGATTTCGCCCGCTTAACGACCTCTCCCATGGTGCTTTATCTTGGGCAACGGCGAGGATCGGAGCGCGAGCTCGATCCCGGGGGTCTCTCTTTCGGTCAAGGCCCGCCGCTGACTTTCGACAGGGAAATTCGGGGGGGAAAGGAGCGACGTAAGTCGCCGGGGAATGACGGATTCACGCGTTTATTATATGTTTATATACAAATGCATACATTTCTGCGCTTCCCTCTTTCTTTACATCGTCTCCTTTTTTTTCTTCTTTTTTAAAGCGGATTTTCTCCCCTTGATAATTAAATGAATGAATTACTCACTGCCATTCGGTCGCACATCGCGCGGAACAGCGACAAAGCAGTCCGTTATTCAGTCGGCGGTCGTGTCATTCAGCGCTCGATTCCGGGTGTCGTTCATCCGTAAGCGACGAGCACAAGACGAGTGTCAGATCGTAACATTTAGTTACCGTCCAATTTCGTCGGATATGCGTTAGACGGGGACATTCGGACACGCGACAGACGGAGTCACGACGCTATCGACGATTCGTTAGCCCGGCCAACGACGACGGCCAGCGAGCGGCAGCTTTGGCGATGCGCCAATGCAGGAATCGAGGCGGCAGGTTACCGTCAGGATCCGACAGGTGCGAGCCGTGACGGGCTCGCCGGCCCTCACTGACTGATGCTGCCATATGTTTCTGTACGACTTTCGGCTACGTTATAAATAAAATCCCGACCGATCGCGGGACTGCACGCGCGGCCGAGACAACGTCTCAGAATACCTGGCGAAAGCCACCGGCGGGAAGTTAGCATTCGTGTTTCACAGCACCGCAGGATTTGACGCAAGTTTTATTTACACACATTTATATGGATGAACTTACACTAATATATATAAATAATGTCGAGAAATGTGTAAATATAAATGTGGTAAAATTAATATATAAACGTATACCGATTAAAAATATGCCGATTACGTTGTTATTACCCATTACGCGCGTTCTTCGCATCAAAGCTGTGTGTACAGCTCGACGACTGCAGCAAAAGGATTGAAGGGTCAAGCGTGTCGCAGAAAAGAAAACGGCACGAGAGAGTTTTATCGCCAATTTCTCGAGGTGTTATCATCCTCTATTTATCTCCTACTTAGCAAAGTTCATCACGAACGAAACGACTTGTGCCTGAGATAACGATATCGCCTGCCGTGCTTTGAATTTCGACTTGCGCGCGTATAATTCGACGACTCGCCTCGGGAGACCCACGTGAGTTTTTTACGGCGTGATGGAAGGCGATGGTGAAAGGGCCCGGGACCGAGGTCAGTCCTACGTCACGGTTTTGCGGGTTCCCGGGGCGTTTTCGGTGCAAACGCTGCGCGACGGCGTTAGATGCGAGATAGCAATTAGACGCTCGTCGCGGCGGCGTTGGGGAAACCAGTTTTTCGGTGCGTAACGACCGTCGGGCAAATGGTAACGAGTGCGAGGTGACACGTGAACCCGCGCAGGCAGGCCTCGTGTTTCTTCCTTTCCACGACACTTGGTCGCTCGCAGAGCGCAACGCCAACCGATCTCGGCCTTAACTTCAGCTCGCGCGAGGACACGATTCCTTTAATTTTGCACACGTTCAACAGCACCTTCGAGCCGCAAAAACAAGAGGATACATTGGTTTCGATGCTTTTACCCCCGATGAAGGAGCTTTAAATTGACAAAAGTGGAGAGACGATGAAAAGAGTCAACTGCTGCGCGACGAGATCGAGATTAGGAATCATCTCTCGTGGTGAACCGAGGACGCTTCGACGGACGCGTCGCGTTAACGCGTCGCGATAAGGCGTGTGACTTTCAACGAGGAGGATTTACGTTTTCCGACCGCTATCATCGGGTACCCACATGGTAGCCTTACCGGTTAGCACAGTGCAGGAAATAAACGTCGGATAAAAGCCGACGGACCAGCCAAGTTTTCTATAACGGTGCCCGCCATAAAAGTGATCCAGGCAACGTCGTGAAAACTTTCTTCGTAGCGTCGTCGTACGCGCGTTAAAGAGAAACCCGTCTCGCAAGAAGCATTTACATCGCATATATCTTGCAAGACACGCGGCGCAATAATGTCCCCAAGGCTTTTCCATTGATCGCCGGGGAATCGTTACAGCATTTCTCCGCTTACACGGTTAATTGGAAGAAGGAGATTTTATCCCGCGAAATTTATCCCGCGCAGAATTTTATTCTGCGAAAATCGGTACACGAATGCGTCGAGAGATACACGGATGAATACTCGAACTGATTACCGCTTGTTTCAAAACCGATTGAAAAACCGCGGCGTTATCGGAGTTTTAAATGCCGCCGCTATGGTCTCGCAAGCGCATAGAGTTAAAGTACAGTGGCTATTGTTTTGCGAACGACGTATTCAAGATTTTGAAAGACAGTTCGTCTTGTCGATGCGCGGAGAAGAAGGATTGGTCGGATCAATGAGACGACGAACGAATCGAACGCGTCTCGTTCATGGGAAACGGAATTTCGGGCCCTGAGAATAACGAATTGAGTTCGTAAGGAGCGGACATTCCGTTTCCTTCAACGAAAACGCCGTCGTTCCGACTCTAATCATTTTCCTCCGTGCATCTCAACGAGACGAACGAACGAGACGAAACGAGCGAGGTCTTTGAAGAATATTTTCCTTCGTACGGCGCGAGCGTCTACGTGACGGTTACCTCTCCGTGGCTCACCCCTGCGAGAATAACATTTCCGCCGCATTACGAATTCCTCTTTGTCGACTCTACGGGCTGACGGAAGTCGGCTATCGTGCTGGTTCCCGGCCCTGACCCTACGCGCGTGTATTCTCCCCCCGCTTTCTCGGCATATACACGCGATAAACATTCCGTGTAACCACCGCAAAGTTATCGCGCGGTAGTCGAGCCTTTCACGAAATTAGTGTACTCGTTAATTCCAGGCATAACGGCGATGACGGATTATTAATAGATCCTGCACGAACCTGAGAATCGTTCGGCTGTGCGCGAAGAGAAATCCCAAGTTTCAGACGACGACAGGTGAATTTCGCTGAAACAAGGGCGAAATGTTTTCCCCGTCGTGTGTAACACGGCAGGCGAGACTGTGCAGCAGCAGAGTTTTATTTCGGAACGCACGATATAGTTTTTTGGTTTCGCTCGTTGAACATGTTTGGAAATACCGAGCTGCTCTCTCTCTCTCTCTCGATGTCGATGTTTCCAAATATTCAAGACCTCTTACTTAAATAAAAAAAGAACTCATAATACGAAATATCGAGACATGTCTTAATAGAAGAAAGACTTAAAATATATTATCAAGATAACGTATAATAAAAAATACAATATATATATATATATATATATATATATATATATAATACAAATCATAAAATAAATTATAAAACAGAAAATTAGAAAATTGCGGGCCAAAGAAGATCAGGGATTCCCTATGTTTAGCCGCCGGTCGCGAACGATCTCTGTCAAAGTACAGATTATATGAAATAAATAATTAAGTAAGAAACCAGAGAAGTTGCGGATATCCTTACATCACAATTATTTATCATTAAATTCGTCATTTTTTTTAGAATGATCGATCGTCCAAGGAACGTAATCGCGATCTCACCGGCGCCACACGATCGATTAATACGACTGAATTAATTACGGAGAATTGCGAGTAGCATATTTCGACGTCAATGACCGTCACCCGATCGAGTCGTTGGTATAGTCGACTCGTAACAACCTTTGTGTAACAGGTGTTGGATGATGGCGCGTTACTCGGCTTGCTTCAACAGTTAAGGCTCACAGCGCCGATGGTTCGGAGGCAACAAACTGTTTCGCAGGTGAAGCCTGCAGCTGCAAATTGAAGCGGGGCGGGAGGCCGGTTGAGAGGGGGATGGGAGAGAGGGGGTAAGCGAGAGAAATCGCTTTATTTTGACACGGAGTCATCTGGCGAAACGGTCTCGGGACTGTGTCCTCCGTGGAAATCTTACGGATGGAAATCTCCGTCGAATAAGAAAAGCGCGCGCATGCGTTCGCATGCATCGTTCTACCATCCTTGTAGGATTCGTATTTATTCGTAGTCGGTATTGGGGACTGATGTAAAAATGTTTGCCTGGCAAGCGGAAGACCGAGTTCAGTCCCTGCTGAGTCTGCCTCGTCCCGACATTTTTCACTTTACGCGACGTTAAAAGTAGATAACTGCAGGTACAAACAAAGTACTCCAGCCATAGTTCTGATTCTCCCTTACAATATGATACGTGGTATTAACACCATTCGCTGAGTGCCGCGTAGGTCGCGTACGCCCAACGTTCAGGCCGTTTCATATTTTCGTTCTTTAAACAGAACGTATTATAAAAGATATCGTATGATCATGTTTGATGCCACGATGTTTCGTTCCACGTTCCTCGCACGATCGAGTCGTCGCGGAGGTGTCGAGGCGCGAACCGGGCGGCGAAGTTGTCTCTCTCCCTCGTCCCGAAACGCCCAGCGTCTCTTCCGCCGCGCGCTTTAAATAGCCGCAATGCTGCCCTTTAAAAATAATGATGCGACCTGGGCCGCGGCGTATCTTAATCTTCAGTCAGTAAACCGGCTCCGCGCGCCTCGAACCCTTCGATTGATGATGCTAGAGAGATGCGCGTCGATAATGCAACTGCGTTGAAATAATCCAAAGCCAGTCCGACCAGCTTCCTCCCTTGGTTGGAGCCTTTCCTCGACGGCGGGGGTTCAAGAGAGAGAGAGAGAGAGAGAGAGTTCCTTCACACCGCGATACTGTTTTTAGATTTCAGAAGTCGATATCGATATTGCGTGACGATAATTCCCGTGGCGTTGCTCCACTGCGTAGGTGTCGTGGCGATGCTGAGCACACCGAATCGGTATACGGAGGAGACTTCAACGCCTGCGTAGTTTCAATTTCGAACTCCGCCGGGCAAAAAATGCTCCTCTCGTTGCATTCTCGCGTAAGAACGCGAGGTGTACACGGAGAAAAATAAATCAGAGGAACGGTAAGTGAGTAAGAGTAAACGACTGGGTTGCCATAGCGAATAAATAGATTTATAGAGGGTGGTTTTTAAGCATCCTCTAATATTTTAAAAGTTGATTTTTGGAAAATCGTTTTATGAAGAAATGGACATACGATATGTTCATGTGAACTTTTCCCTGTAAAATAGCCTAAAAAGTCAGCTCCTGAAACATTGGATAATACTTAAGAAACACCCGGTATGTTTATTTGCTGCGACAGCATAAAGAAAATGTGCTGTGTATTTCTCGAAATTATATTTCTCTTCTCTTTCTTCCTGTGTTCTTGTGTTGTTATCGAATATGTCTACGCCTCTGTTACTTCGGCAATGATATTTCACATTTAATTCCGGAGGTTGTACCACGAGTTACATGCAAATAAATAACATTATCGGTTAAATCTCAGTAGCTAATTCGAACTCAGCTGGAAGGTTAATTGTTTCGCTGTCGTTGCTAAACGTTGGCCATTATAGATAAAATGTATTCACTGCGAAGTGGCGGCCATTCCTAGATATCTTATCGTATACATACATGCTAAAACACTATTTGCTTCTGACAGCGAATATTTCTCAGTGTAACAACAGCAGTACAGACAGCTAATAAATCGAATTTTAGTAACAAACCGCATAGAAATTGCTTAACATATATCTTGATATAGATATCTCGGTATAGATTTCGATTGGAACGTCCTAACTTATTCTAAAATTGGTTATCCCGTTACATTACCTAATTTATTCTAAAATTGGTTATCCCGTTATATTACCAATTTGGAATTCTAATTTTATCCAAACATGGCTTTTTCGTTTAGGATTAAAACACAAATAATATGGTAACTCGCGTTTTTTTTTTAACGAATAGATTTTAATAATAAAGTAAAGTAAATTAGGAAATTCAATTTTCACACCAACTCTATTGTCTTCAATAAAATAAAAATGAAGATAATAAAAAATGAAGACATTTATGACGCTTTGAACGTATTTACATTTTTATATATTCATACTAGAGAAATGCGTATATACCTGAAGTGTTTCGCATGCTCCGTTCAATTCTAATTTAATAAATAATATATCTAAAAAAATTACAGGAAAATCCTCAAGAAAACGTCGGAGATGAGTGATAAGGGTAGACGTCCGGCAGGCAAAAAAGTTTCCCAAGCTCGAGTCTCGGTCTGGCAACTCCGGCTTCCGGATTTTCTCTCCGACTCTTATAAAAATTGAGTCATATTTCAGATATAGTAATCTTGCGATAACACCATAATATTGTTGTAATTCAAGAAAACTACATTTTTACAAGAAAATAATATATTCTCGGCATATATACATACAAAACAATGATCGCGTTCATTGGAATATACAAGCCTTTAATTGATACTTAATTATTTACCGTAAACCCATGCCAGTTTCGGTCCATCTACCCCATTATTATTATTATCATCATTAAATAGCTGTTCCTGCATGAAAGAAGCATCTCAGATAGCACGGCTGCATCGTAGCCGCTGTCGGCGATCCTCCTTCCGTCGTTTCGCGCGTAATTTATTTAGGTGCGCGCATAACGCTTTCGCGCAGCGCGCTCGATATTTCTTCCCGAGACGCGCTAGTTGCGCTCTATAAGCGCGCGATATCCTGCAATCACGGAGGATTTATACAAAGGAACGGCAGAAACGCTCGACGCGGTCCGCGGAGCCGCCGAGCGTGTACCGACCGGTAGCGCGCATCTTCGTTTAATATCGCGCCGGCCTATTAGCCGGCAACCACCGGGGGAATCTAAGTCGTGGAAAAAGCGGCGTGCACACGCTAATAGGGAGCCCGCTCGGAACACGAGTATTTTCTAATTCAGCGCGCGGAACCGCGCCGGCCCGAAGAAAGAGAGAGAGAGGGATGGGGGGAGGGGGACGAACGAGCGAGCGAGCGGTGCGTAGCGGTTTTCCCGGCGATGCGCGCGCGTGTTCGCGGTGAAGCGTCCGCGACGCGCCGGTGATTACCGGCGATCGAGCTGCCGCTGAAAAAGCGCGTATAGCGCGCTTTCGAGGCACCTGCTCGCGCCGATAATCGCTCGACGCGTAACGACGACGCACGTCGCGATTATTTTTCCGCGTCGTGACGCTCGAGCCGGCCAGAGCTCGCTCGCGGCCGCGTTTTGCCGCGCTGTCCGCGGGCAGCGAAGCGCGCACGCGATTTTTCCACGCGCCGTGGCTCTGTTCGCCGGCAAAAAGGTCAGCGCACCGCGGGTTGGCCGGCTCGCCGGTAGAACACACATCGCGTGCGATGTGTGCACGACAGGTAAGTGGTGAGCACGCGGTCGCTCGGAGTCGCGTGAAACGCGCACAGAAGTGGAAACGCCGCGGCGCGGACTGGCGCGAGGGAACTCGGCGCGGCTTGCCGACGACCGAGTTTGCCGGAGACACGGCTGGCCGCCTGTGGCTTCGCTCTGCCGCTTCTCGTCTCTCCTTCTCTCCGAGTGAGAGAGAGCCGCTCGTCGTTTCTCCTCTCCTCGGAGCTATTGCGCTCCGCTCCGAAACTCCACCGCGATTGCAACCCTTCTTCTTACCTGTTTCCCCGCGACGTCGGGAGGCGCGTACTCGCTACAGGTGCATGTCTATGGGGTGTCCTCGAAATACAAGGGAAGGAGTCTGGCCGTTCCCAGCTTAGAGAGGACACTGCGTTCAAGACGATATGTCAGAACAGTGACTCGGCTCAACGCGACGAAAGTCTCAGTTTCCAAGCGTGTTTCGGAGCTTCTCGTCGGAGCGTGCCATCGGCATTTCGAGATATTTTTCACACGTGGCAGCTTCTTCTTTAATATATTGAAGAGGAAGGTGGGTCCAGCAAGTGCTTCACATGGTGTTGCACAATGTAATACAGCAGGTTTTTGTTAGAAGGACAGGGAGGGGGATGTCTTTACCTCGTTTAGACTCGGTTTTTATCGATGCTCCGATGAATGTTATCGGCCGTGTATTTTCCCACCCCGAGTCGATCAATGTGACGACTCGGCGCGCGACCTCACGACGAACGATAAAATCGACGACTTTTCTTTCTCTTTCTCTCTCGGAAGCTGGAACGTCTCGCCGCGTTTGCAGCGTCACGAACCGATAAATCATCGCGTTCCGCAATCCGCGACAGATGGTCGCATATAATTTCATACTGACACGTCGGAAAAAGCCTCTCTCTCTCTCTCTATTTCTTTTTTTCTATCTCTTTTCTTCTCTCGCTCGCTCGCTCATTCGTGTTACGTAGAACCGAGGTCGAACTAATTAAGTCGTAACTCGAGGGCGATGATTCGTGAACCTCGCTCATGCCAGCTTAATTACGAGACATACGACGAAGCCGTTACTCGCGTCGACATAGATCAGCCCAGGATAGAACTTTGTATGCAAGTGTCTCAGCTCCGTTATACGCGTTACATCACGCTCATTGAGCGAGCGCTGCCAAAAGTAATGCGCTGGCTTTCAAAGGATGGAAGCTCATACGGTACGTCCAGAGATCTCCCTGTGCGGCTTCGCGATCAAACCTGAAGCTTGAAACACATACAGATACGAAATATCACGAGAGACATAAGAGAAACGTCGTTAAGATGAGTACGTTGCAGATCAAAAGTTTAAAAAAATATATAAAAATCGACTATCCGATGACGAACTAGCCGTGTGTTGCGGATTAAACCGGTCCCATTAAGCCTCTTAGATAGAAAACAGGAAAACACAAGATTTTAACTCTGACAGTAACACCTTAGACCTACTTTGCGCACGCTTTCTTTCGCCTACTCTTTTTTCCACGTTTCGCAAGTAACAAATTGGCGTTCTGCGGCTAAAAATTGGGGATAAATTTAATAAATGCAGACAATTCGGGAAAATGAAAAAAAAATCACAATTACACGTTTTCGTGATGTAGGCCTGAGAGATGTTACCTCAGTACCAAGATCACGTAGGTATTACTTTCAGATAATAAGATGTTAATAACGCAAAATACACAAGATTTTTAATAAGATACATATTAATAAGAGAGACATTACACAATTCTGAAACATAATAGCATAAAATTTGTTCACACAAAGGCAGGAGCCTTTCATTGGCGAAAATTTGATTCGAAGAGGACCCGGGAAGGACCCTGGGGACCCTTTTAATGCCGCGATCACGCTTCTTCTTCTTCCTTCGACGATGTCGGCTATAAATTTTGCGCATCACCCGGTAGAGGATCAACCCGAGTGCTTTTCAAGTTCGGGCCCGACGAGAGAGCCGCCGGCGCGCACCGCATCGCGCGCGGCGGCACGAGAGAACGAGCGAGGCTCACTCTTGCAGAGTGCCGCTGTTAGCGCATCGCACTATGACTAATTACGAGCTCGCCCTACCACCGATACCAGGTCTGTACGTTACCCTGTAAACGCACCGAGTCATTGTTCCTTTCCACGTCTCTGCGCGTTCCTACGACCGCTTTCTCCCCCGTGCCGTCTTCATCCACCCCTCCCCGCCAATCTCTCTCTCTTTCTCTCCTTCGTCTCCTCACCTTTACGCTCGTCTCCGCTTCTTCTTCTGCCGCCGCTTCACGCGTAGCTACCCGGAGGAATCGAAGCGACGCGCGATAGCTCGTGCCTCGAGCACGGCACTCTGTCACGGCACGTTTCTTCCCAGGGGCGGATTTGGGACCGTGGAGAATCGCCGGCTCCTTCTGTGAGAGAGAAAGAGGCCTCCCGATCGCGGCGGAAAGATTACGCGCCGCCGCGTACGTTCGCGACGGTCGACGACTTTTTCCTCTTTTTCTTTTTTTTCCCCCCTTTCCCAGCGCGACCGCGCACTCGCGAGAAACGCGACGAAGGTGTATTGCGTGGAACGCGTATGACTTCTTCGCCCGCAAAGGTTGCACACTGGTTGTAAAAAGTCGGACACTTTGACGCTATTTGTAAGCGAATTTAATTGAAAAATAACGTACTTCTAATGTTAAATGTAACTGAAGGAAAATATTATCTTGGTATTTTCCTGCAGTTATGCGAATATGCTACGCGCATATGGTATCCTGCTTCCCACGATGTGGCAGCTCTGATTCTAAGGCACGCTTCCGTTCTACGCATGGCGCATAATTCTTATTATTTTATAAAAGAATTACCGTTATACTACTCGTGCACTTCACTTCATAACCTTACCTTACACTTCGCATGTCGCTTTTCCTAAGAAAATTCATCTCCAGACCAACTGCCGTGAGATACGATTATCCGCGCGCAGAGAAGATAATCGCACGCTCGAGCGTTTATTCATTTATTTCCACGACGTATCGATCCGCGAAGTTATTCATCTTTATCTCTGGGGAAAAACCACTGTTCGACTGTTGACGCATAACCAATTTTCGCAGTGGTCCGCGAGACTCATCCGACGCGATATCGCGTGCGATCGTCAGCCACCTCGATTTGTCAAAATAGATCGCGTCGAAATGCTACGTATTGGATGAACGAGGGGACTTTTATAACTAATAGCGCGGACGACCAAGTGGATACTTTTGTTTAACGCTGTCATACGGGCGCGCGCCGCTCGTAAACGCGCCCGAGAGAGCAGTATATATATATTTTTTTTTTTTTTTGGATAAGCCGCCCCTGATCTTCCTCGACATGAGTGGCTTCTCGTCTTCGTGATTTAAGAGGAAATAATTTACCGTTTCCGGCAACACGGTTCAGGAAACCGTGTCGTTTGAAAGAAAGGTACAGCCGCGGGGCGGACGCGAGAGAATCGCAAACAAAAGAATTGCATCTTCGATGCCGCACTCAGTGCGGTGATCTTTTCTTTCCTTCTTTTTATTATTTTCTCTAAACTCGACCCGTGCGCGCGTCAGAGAACCGTCGTCGTCATCTGCGGGCCGTTTCATCAGCGCACGCGAGCGGATATATCGCTCGAACGCTCGAACCGATCGCGATCTCCCACGAGATTTATTACAATCCGTTAATTGCGCGATTCATCCCTCGTTACGCGTCCGTTCGTCCTCGTCGCGAAGGATTCTCCCTTATCGCCCGGTGAAAATCTCCGTCTCATTGTTAAATGCGAGTGATGTTTCGGAAACACTTATTATCATCGTCGCGGGGTACATTACTGTGATAATAATAAGCAATTATCTTTATTTTTCCTAACTTTCCCGCACGATCTCTCTCTCTCTCTCTCTCTCTTTCTTCCTCGAGACGACGCGGTCCCAGAGAGTGATTAGCTTCCCCGCGTGGACTCGCATCCTCTCATTCGCTCATCTCGCACGTACTTGCGCGCCCAGTGCCATTGTTTCGCGAGCGACATTGTCGGCATCTCTTTCCACGAATAGACAATATTCCGGTAGGTGGGTCTAGAGCCCACAGGGGAAAAGAAAGAGAGAGAGAGAGAGACACGGAAGGTAGGAGTACATCCTGTGTCGTAGGACTCCTCGTTCATGCTCCGTTGCTTTTACTCCGTAACGCTGATTTCCTAAGTACCCTTCCTCTCCACGGTGTGCTGACTTCGATCGAAGAGGAGAGAGAGAGAGAGAGAGAGAGAAGAGGAGGAAAGAAGAGGTAAAAAAAAGAAAGAAAAAAAGAGCAGTCGTTCGTTTTGCGCAGCGACCGGGTTGACAATGGACGATTTCTGTTAATTAAAGTATCTCGATCGTTTTCCTTCGGCCGCAGTATTGACTTCCCAAGATTATCGCGACTTCCATTACGGATCGACGATGTCGGAACAAAAGAATCACGACGTCCAAGAAATATTTAACAAATTATTGTTAATCTTTGAACTGACAATTTTGGAACCGATTTCAAAACTGATGGAAGCAAGGGAGTCTCGGCTTAGCTGAGATTCGAATCCTATTCAGTCAAGACTCAAACCACGAGTGTTTCTGTCTATCAAGAATCCGTTAGATCACGCCAGGCGGCCGGTTTAGTCCCATTTCAGTGACAAAAACGAAAAAAATTAAATCAAGATAAAATAATTATTTGTGAGTGAATTTAACCAAATCTGCGACTTTCCATATATTACACGGCGATAACGAAAACAATACAAATTATTATTCTTTTTCTCGTTTTTTTTTTTTTATAGACAGTAATATTAAGCAGCTAAAATGATAATTTCACAATGGTCTATCGAGTTGCAAATTTTCAGAAGGAAGCTGAATTGAGTCCGATGATACGTAATAATTGTATCACAATTAACACGAAAAACTTATTAAGTTTCATTACAAAAGATAAAGATCAAATAAAAGAATCGCAAAATAAATATGATCTCTTATTTAATCAAATACTTCAGTGTCATTTTTTACACAAACTTACGTACTAATGATAAGTCAGCGAATGATTAGCAATCGCAGTTACAGAGACATAATGTGAAAACTTGTACTATCAAATGCTGCTTAATATACACGTATATTTTAACACACGTAAGTAACGTATCGGTTATTTTCTACCTTATTATATGTTAACGATAGCGTGTCTTTCTCTCTCTTTCGGCTGCAGGTAATATAGGCAGCAACGAAGCAACGGCACGGACGTGGATAACCTTTCCCCGAGCCGGCTGAGCTTTTAGTTGGTAACTAGATGGCAAGAGCTGTACACTCGTACCCGGTTTGCAATTTATTTACGAGACTTTTTTCATTTCGCTCGGCTTTAATCGCGCGACGGGTGCCATTTCAGATAAAATAGATTCCCACTCTGAAATTGTCACGCATGTAACGCTCAACGTTTCGTTATTTTAATTAACGATAACAAATTACTCGCTCGCTAGGCGTCCGCGTGAAAATAACAGCCGGTTTATTCACGGCATTACACGCGACAAAAAATTGTTATGAAGGGCGCGCTCGTTACAATCATGCGTTTCCGATACGAATCGATGTACGCCGTTAACGGGGCGAGTTTGACACGTTCAATATCCTCCGAGATAAAACCGATTTCCTTTGTAAATTTACTCTTAAATCTTTCAATATATATTTCTTTTCCCGTTTCCGAAGGATTGTACTTTTGAATCCGTACCAAAGGTAGGCACAAAATGCCGTATGGAAAGAAGAGCTAAAAAAGAAATGTAAAAAGTGTGCCAACAAGCCGTGGTCTCCCCTTCACGTGGCTCTCGCAATGTTTATAGCGTTTCATTAAAATGTAAATGCCCCCCGGCAAAGAATTAAAACGTGCTCCTTGTACATTCCCCAGTCTGCGCCGGTAACTTCCGGAATGCGTTTCGCGAACGGCTGATTTCCAAGGTGAAGTTGTCAGAGTCGGCTGAGCGTAGGGCGTAGGGCAAATTAAATTGCGCCGGCGGAAGGCAATTAGCGGTAAGAAGACAAAAGGCATAGCGTGACGCGATGTGACGCAATGTGACCTCCGATGAGCGGCCGTAGGAAACGAGAGCAGAAACATCGCGGCTTAACGAGAGCGGGCTTTCTTCCGCGTATCGCTCTATCTTAGCCGAATGTGCCGAAAGCCGGGGGAATCGTCGCGAAAACCGAAAGGTGTTATCTCCGCAGCCACCGCACGCTTTAATTAAACGCGAAATGTTGTTCGGCGCGCGCGCACCCTTATCGGATTTGCCCCCCCCCCTATTTTGCTACTTGACTATCCGATCATAAATTTCGCGCTCGACCTTCCCTCGTGTTTCGCGCGACATTATTCGTCGCTCGCGAGTTCGGATGTATATAAAAATAAATGAAGGGCCGTTGAAATTCGTACGTTGAAAGAAAAATACTTGTTTGTAACTATAATCATCACCGCGAACACTTTCTGCAACGTGAACCTGTTTCATCCGCATTTAGTCGTTAATAAAATATCTCTATCTTCCGAAGATAAAAATCAAGGTGGCAGTCATTATCGCCCCACCCTGTGTTATGTCCAGACATTTTGGTCCTGTCCCCGGACAACATCGGCTGTGCGGTCTGTTATACATTAATTGACAGTAATAATTTATTATGTACACAAAATCAATCAATTACACCCGGCCTTATCTTCCGCTCGGGAAGAGCACGAGAGACACGGAGTGAAGGAATTCGGGGGCGCGTCAGACGGCGTGCAGAAGAGCGCGCATACCTCGATTACTTAACCCGATACTACCGAAGTGTCCCGCATGAATACAGTGTGGAGTATTAATTACCTCCGTCTACGCGGCACAGGTCAACACGATATCGCCGGACGGCAGGTGACGTTAATTAATTAAACGTTCAATTACATTCGCACACAGGGGGTTCCGGGAGGACCGTCGAAGACGAGGGAGCGCGAACGTTGCGCAGTCTGGGACGCTCGCTTGCTCGTTTGTTTAAAGAGAGAGACAGACAGAGAAAGAAAGAGAGGCAGCGCGCGGCTGTGGGTCAAACGTTCCGGAGAAACGCGTCGGCAAATGTTTTGCAAAAACGCAGAGGAATAAACCAGCGTCGCCCACGCTACTTCGCCGGCGACGAGACACGCGACCCGGCACGATACCCGCCGCACCGCGAGGCACGCACGCACGTCGCAACGCGGACACGCAATATCGCGTAAGCATGTATGCGCGCAGAGCCGGTCGCTTTCTTATGAATCCGGTGAATTCGGAAAGCGGAGAGCTTCCGTTCGGCATGAGTCGAGTTCGCGAATGATATATTACGATTGCGGTTAGATGTATGTCATGTTTATTGAAGTACGCAGAGGGGAAATAATAATAACGGTGTCGTAAGTGAAATATCAATTCCAAAGAGAGCTGCGAAGTATCGCAAAAGTTACAAGAGACCTACAGAATTTGAACGCATCGTCGCACACGCCCCCGCAGGAGGACTTCACTCGGCTGTTCGGTATTCTGGGTAGGTAT
Organism: Dinoponera quadriceps; assembly: GCF_001313825.1. Lineage (NCBI taxonomy): Eukaryota > Metazoa > Arthropoda > Insecta > Hymenoptera > Formicidae > Dinoponera > Dinoponera quadriceps. Next base: position 31,031 of record NW_014556310.1, read on the forward strand.
ATGAAATGTTTGCTTGTACAAAGAGACCTTACACGCCGAGGCCATATGCCATATTTTTCTCGGAGCTTCATATTTCTGACATACACCGGGGAGGACGTTCCGCGCCAACTGAAGGAGCCAACGGAATCGCACACGGGATCATATGCAACTCATAAAACAGTCGGCGGCCCGTCTGAGTAATAACGCTTATTAGTCCAACGCGGGGAAAACGCGTATTATTCCGAAACACGCCAACCGAATGGCGAACCGATCGTTCTCGAATGTGCGCCTGCACGATTATGAAAATACACTTATCCCGGTTTAATGCGACCTGAAATCTTACTCGGAATGTGTAATGAGCGCTAAACGTGTCTTTCTGATTCTGAGTTTCGTCTTTCTCACGTAAACGTCACGTTGTTTTAACTTGAAAACCGGAAAGACATATTTAGCGTTTAATGCGCTAAGTTTTACTTTCATATAAGATTATATATTTTTGCTTATACGTGAGACGTACTTATTATTAATAGACAATTATGTATTTCTCTCTTTCTCATATGAGCGAATTCTAAACCGAACGATACAAATATGTTATTATTATTACGAACTTGAACTAATTTTTTTCTCACGCAGAAGGAGATACGGTTGTGCCGAAAGTGACTACAATTTTAGGGGGATTTCTCTCAACGTACGAGCGTCCGTTTTTCCACGATGACTCGAGATGGCGTCAAGCAAGGTCAACGGTGAACCGAGTACGCTCGCTTTCGACGTATATATAAGCGCAGTTATACCGGGCGAATCGTCGCCAAAAGGATCCATTAATCGCGGTGCTTTTAACGGCAACTCGCGGGAATGCCGAAGGCTTTTCTGAGAGAGTAGTCGGTCACGCTACAAAACACCTCTTTGTCGAAGAGCGCGTTTCGAAGGACCCACAGTGCCGCGACGGTGGTCCAACTCCTCGAGGAGGATTGAGAAAAGAGGGTTTCTCTCTCCCTCTTTCTTTTCCTTCGCGAGCTCCGTTGATGTAAGCCGACAAGTATCCGGATCGCGTACATGTGGCATCGCAAGAGAGAGAGAGAGAGTGCGGCACACTCGTGGGTACCGCGGCTGATTCGAGTTAGCCACACGCCGAGCGAATCAATCACGTCGCACGCACTCGGCACACATGCCGTTAATGTGCGCTCACTGGGACCACCAGTCGCCCAGCGGAGGGCCCCGAGGATTAGGGTGCGCGCTTCCGTTTCGAGGATAATTACTCCGGCGCGTCTCTCCTTCTCTCTTTTTCTCTCTGTCGCTCTTTCCCTCTCTCTCTCTCTCTCTCTCTCTCGTTCTCGCTCGTTCTGATCCTCCGCGTCATCGGCACGGCGCCGATGACTGAGCGCGTCGACAGAGAAAAAGAGAGAGAGAGAGAGAGAGAGAGTTTTAAGGAAAAAAATGAAAAAATAAAGAAAAAGACTACGGCATGCCGAGCCTGGAGGTGACCGGGAACGAGAGCGCGACAGGTTCGTTACCGACCGAATACATTTTCTCTTTCTCTCGATGCTAGATTTAGACGAGGATAATTGCTTCTCCGCGCGTCGACGCGCCGCGGACGCTGAGCGCCGAGCGCGTTAACCTTTGACATCGCTCGTATTTCGCTCGGACGGTTAATATTGCGAGAGGGGTTCTAAGCGCCGAGTTCTCATCGACGTGTTTTCCTACCCTTATTAATTACACGCGGGTTAAGGCGCTCGTAAAGCTCGCGGCCGGATTTTTTCGGGCACCAATACACCGAGAATTACGCGCGAATAAATTTATATGTACGAGAAACGGCCATTCCCCCTCCCTCTCTCTCTCTCCTCATCGTTCATTTAGTCACGACATTGCAACTTTACATTCGTTCGCGATTCAGTAGAGAGAGAAGATTTAATCTTTTCCTTTCGGGGAAGTTCCGAGCCTCTGTTTGACTTCGTTTTTACGTAAATATATTTTTAATTCGCTCGGTAATTTGCGATATTAAACGTCGGTGTCCACCGTACGATTTTATCACTTCGATCCGAACGCGGTGAGAATGAATAATGTACGAGCCACGACATGGCGATTCCTCTTTCCCGATTCGTAATTACGTTTATTACGTTATCGAGGCCGCAGTCGAGATGTCGTTCCGCCGCGTTAAAAGCTTCGACGACGGCGGCGCTTATTGCACCGAGCGCACCGCAATCTCGGACGCAATTGGCAGATTCCGGTGTCGTTTCAGCGGCGACGAATATCAGGAAATTTTTTCCCGCGCGCGTAGCACGAAATTAACATTTCTTACGATAAACGAATTTCCTCGGAGCCCCGGGCCGAATTGAATTTCCCGCCGCTCTCTCGTCCGGCTAACCCGGCCTGCGCGACTATATTTCTCGCATCTTCTCCGCTGCTACCGGCAATAGCCGTCCGATAATGAGAGCTCGATTAGAGACGGAATTCTCTTTGCCGCGAGCTTGCCTCTCGAAATATCCGGATCGAGCGTTCTGCGTTGATCTTTTGATCAAAGACGCATTTCGCAACGGCGCGATGGAGCACACGCATGCATAGTTTCGTAGGCGGACGTCCCGGCCATTTTCGGAATGGGAAATCTATTTTGGGAACCGTATATTGAAAATAGTTAACGCAGCAACGTAATCTCGGAATTTCCTGGAGCGACGTTTCACTCGAGAAATAGTGCGATAACCGACGTATTCGAGCGACTTTTCACTCATACAGAGAGTGAATTCTCATATACAAAATCACATTGAGAGAAATCCCATTAAAATTATAGCCATCTTCGGCCTCAACTATGTCTTCCCCTGGTTTTAACGCAGAAAAAAAACAGCAACATGCGCGTAAAGTTATCGCTGACACCAGCTGGAAAAATAATTTTCCAGACTAATTCCCTCACTTGTGCGATTATAGTTAAAAATGCCAACAGTTATTCTTTTTCAGTGTAGTTTCAGTCTGAATCGTCGAGTGAACATTTTCACTCGGAACCGTAGAGCAAATTTGATGTATTCCACCGTTGCGGGAACAAATCGATCGATCGAAACATTCCTTCGTATGGAATCATAATTTATTCTAATTTCGAGCGAAGCACCCGTTCCTCCAATTCCGAGCGGCGATATTTTCACTGCTTCGAGTGGTATTTTACTCCGAGAGATATATCGAGATCATCGTCTCCCGCGAGTGAAATATGATTTGTTAAAATACGATTCATGAAAAAATCATTCCCGCACGATGGACAGCGGTGGGAGGGGGAGTTATTGAAATCTCTCCCCCGGTCGGCGCGGGATGCGCTCCGCAATGGCGATTCCTCCATTGTGCGAGGAGAGCACTTGCGCGCGTAATTATCGAGCGGCGCATAACGCGCGCCGTCTCCGGAGGATTAATTAACTCGTTCTGCCCGCCGGCTCATTATGCGCGTCGAAGGCACGGCGTAACTCGCGTATATGATCAATGCGTGCGAAAACGATACCGGAGAAAGGCAGAGAGGAAGAGACGGAAGAACCCAGGCCGTGCTGACGTCGCTGCTCCTCTGCGAGCGAATGGATAACTTCGCGCATGCGCAGACACACACACAGCGAACGTATCCCTATTTTCTACGTTCCACGTTCTAACTTGAATTTTCCGAGTTTCCTCCGCGAATTCCTCGATCAGCACGGAACCAGTTCGTCCTGGATGAAGGAACGGTCCCTCGTCGCCCGCCGAAATTTTCACGCTACTTTGACGCTCTTAAAGATAGTTTGCGTCTATTTAGATGGCCTACACTCAGAGAAGCGTATAGCTATAGCGTTAAAATTTAGTTGCATTATTTAGCTTAATAGTATAGCATAGCATAAATTCAATGCATCCACGCGCATAAATCTTCATTGTCATCTTTCACGGCAGGGCTTTGGAGCCCTGAAACAAAACAGTGCGTCGGATTTCGTGCTTTTATTCAGTCCTCATTTCGCATCGGGCTAATGTCGGGCGATCTTACCCCTTATTCCTATATCTCATTCTTATATTTCATGTCCCGGTCCCCGAGTTCTCACCTGTCCTTCGGACAGGCAGCAATTTCAAAGTCGAGCGCACCAACTGCGCATGTACAGCCCGCATCCCCGCGCGCTGTCTGTCCCGCATCGTCGTCGCGGCTTGACGGTCATTTTTTATGAAGCAGACTCGCTTTCCTCTCTCTCCCTTTTTCTTCTGTTTCTCTTTTAGGCGGACCTCGTTGCGTAGACTCGAAGACGTCTGTGGCGGCTCACATAAATTTTCATTTCGGGAACGATATAATCTCCAAGGAGAGCCCGAGAAGGACACACAGCCGGCTGAAAGATCTCGATCTCGCGAGGATGCCGCGCTAATTGTCTCCAAGCACGTATCGCAGAGCCATCGCCGCCGCTGCCCTCCGTAATTTCGAGAGTCGTCGCGCGGATAATTAATGCGAAACAGTTTTCCGCCCCGCGAGACGACCGCGGCCGGATCGCCGCGAAACTTTTCTACCGGCGTGCAATTATCCCGAAAGGTGGGCGGCGGCATCGACTACTCGTCTCGGCCGCGCGCACAGCATAATTAACTTTCAACGAGCGACCCGCGATAATCCCGTTTCGCCGTAAAAGAGCTTAATTCGGGGCTGCGTTCCCGCTGTCGGCGCTCGCGGAAAACTCGCGGAAACCGGCTGCACCACGGTCGCCACGTCCGATATTTCCCGCGCGTCAAGTTCGCCTTAGGGACAGTCTCTCTCTCTCTTTCCGAAGGGACGCTCATTCGCTCGCTCGCGAGTGGGATGGCCGGCGACGAGGACGAAGCGGAGGGGGCGGTCTGCATAAATTTGAGGGGGGCTGCAATTGGCGCCCGAATACTTTTACAATTCAAATTATGGAAATCCCACGGGTGTACGCGCTAACCGGCGTAGCTACCGCCGCCGTCGTCGCCGCGTGTACGTCGAGCGGATTTATTCCTCGGAACCCGGACCGTTCGGTCGCGCGCACACGCCTGTCCAACTACTGCTCCTCGTTCCGCTTCTCTTTCTGTCCCGGCGGCCGGGGGAACGAGAGATATCCCCTCGCTCGGGCAGTGCCGGCGCACGATAAAGGGATATCGCGATCGCCGATTCTAATTCTATCATTCTACGCTTAAGCCCGTCGCACGAGTATGCGCCTGGCGTCAGCCGTTTAGCTTTTATCTAAATCTGTGTCACACGCGCTCGCTCCGCTCCATCCCCTTTAAATGTCCGCGCGTCGGATGAGCGCCGGTCTCTCGCATGCAATTGAGCGCGCTCGAAAAAGCGGCCGCCTCTGAATGGGAACATACTGAGGAAAGCGTCGTCATTGCCTCGATATCGGTGTTCCGGGAAAACGGCGAAAAATAGCGCGCGGAGACGACGCTGTCGCGCGAGTTCGACTGCTTTTTTTCACACATCCGACTCGCCGATCGCGCTCTTTTCTCGCCATTTTCCGCGCGTGAAATCTCGGGACGGAGCGCCATCTCCGGTTCGTGCGTGTCTCTTTCTCTCTTAAGTATATATCTTATCAAGTGACAGCGCGCACAAACGCGCGCCGCTTGACATCCGGGTAATTGCCTGTCGATGTTAACGACCTCAAAGTCCGACGGGTCTCTCATAGGGGCGCAAAACCTCCGTCGGCGGCGCTTACCTCGATAAAGAATTAACAAAACTTCGCCACCGGCCGGTGTCGATCGTTAGGTAGCGAGAGAAACGGCATTCGTCATAGGGGTGCGGCTCTCTTGCATTCTCCGGCGGGCGCGGGAGAAATTTTTCATAGGAGTACGCGCGCGCGGTACAACTCGCGGGAGGTGTTTTAGACTTTTGATTTGAGATCTTTGTAAAACCGGGGACGGAGCCGAGAGGAACGGAGACTTTCTTCCCGCGACTTTCCTTCCGATTCTCGCGTTTAGCGTCCCACGGGAGAGCGACGTGGAAGAGGAGGAAGAAGTTTCGACGTTGAAAAATGCAAGCCGAGACTCGCCCCCGTTGCCGCGCGACGACGCTTTCTCCCTGCCCGCTCGTCGGGATATTTCTCATTGATGCCGCTTTTTCGCCGCGGCTGTCCCGCCAACAACTATCCGTGGAGCAATAATGCGCGGCGAGATATCCAATCGCGGAGGACAGAGAGAGAGAGAAGACGGGGAAGGGGGCGAGGGAAGAGAAAAAAAAAGTCACCGAGGACGCGCGCGATCGGTGATTTGTCCCTCCGTGTCTCTTCGTCTACTTCGGACTCCATCTCGAGCGCGATATGAAATTCCGCATTGAGACAATATGTCGGGCGTAGGCAATATTGGACGAGTGCCTGAGACTGCGGAGACATTGTACTCGATATAATGGCGCGCTACGGTTATTTGAAGGGGCATATCGTCGCGGGAGGAGTATTTGACGTCGGGACAACGCAGCGAAATATTCTCCTCCGCTACGAGCGGCTACGAGCAGCCGTAAAGAAAAAGAAAGAATACACGTGTCGTATCGGCGTTCTCTTGCCTGCGAACAACCTTTTACTGCGCGATTTTACAGCGGTATCTTCGAATCTTTCTTCTCCCTCTTTTTCCTCTCGTGTCATACGGATCGCGTATCCTGTCGGATTAGCTGGCTCGACGAACTGCGGCTGAGACACTTATTCCAATCCGGCGTATTAGACGAAAAGGGGAGTAATTCGATTAGAGAAGTATATCCAGAAGGGGTGCCGAGGTGCCGTAAGCGGGAGCGTCACGCGAGAGTTTATCAACACAAATTGGAGAGGCTGAACGAGATAAGTTTCCTCGCAACTCCCGGAGAGCGTGAAAGAAGCCCTCTCACTTTCATTTCAACAATATTGCCATCGAATCAAGAAGATTTACCCCAGTCATGATATTGACTCATCGTACTGAGATACAACAGCGTTTTTTCCGCGCGCGAAATACGATGTAACCCATAATAGCCTTCTAAGAGGTATCGTTTAAAAACATACCTGCGAGGTAAACGTCTTCCGCGAAGTATCGAGAGATTGAGGGGGCAGGGAAGGAGCGCCAACGATGTCTTACCTCCACGGGCCGTGGCTTCCATCGGGAGCAAAAAGCGCAAGATAAGCCCGGCAACTTAACCGCTAAGCCGTTCTTTCCCGGGATTATCAGCTCGCCCGCTCGCTCCTTTCTCTCTCTCTCTCTCTGGCATCCCTCTCACGCGAAAGGCGCGCAACCCTCGTCCCATTTCCTGCAGACAATACCTGGCTCTTCCCGTCTCCACCGATCCCCGTTGTTCCCTGTTGTTTCTCTCGCCATCTCCATCCCCCCCTCCCTCTCTCTCCCCTCCGACCTATCCCTATCTCTCTACCATACTCTTTCCGCAACACTCGCTCGTTGTCTGGCACCCCCGACGTCTGCAGTGACAGACAGACAGCGCGAGTCCGAGGGGTTGACGTTTGCCGAACGGATGAAACGCAGGAACGTATATTTGTTCGTTCGGACCCTCGCGCGCCCAGCACAAGCGCGTTACCTTAGAAACGCCAAATACGTTCGCTCCATAATGACGTGCCGCGAAGCAATTAGCGCGCGTCATTAAGCGATCGTCGGCTGCGCGTTATCAGGGGAATCCGTTCGTCGGCGATCGGCGCGATATAACACCGGGCGTGTAGCCAGGCGAAATCAGCGGCGGCGACGCGATATGATGAGACAAGAGAGACTCGAAGAGTCAGAATGATCTCCGTGCAAATTCAACGGACCCCTCGTACGAAACTGATAAAAGGGAATATAGGGTACACACCACCGCCGAAGCGCGACGTGAAGGGACATCAAGCCGCGACACCGGAGAGCCCCCGGGGGAGAGTGACACTCGTCGGTGAATCTTGATTAAATAAACATGAAGAAAGGCGTTCGTCACGGTCCGCGAACAAGCGGAACGATTCGCGCGAGAATCTCGGCGGCCGTAATGATTCCTCGACGGTATCGGAGCGACGTCGTCCGCGCGCCGCGAAATTTCGCACACTACGTCAAACCTTTGATTCTACAAAGCAGGAGCTACTAAAGGTGGCGAAATAGATCAACGGTTAAAAGTGAAATACAAATAGATTCGATTCTAATCATTAATCCCTGCAGCTGTAGTAACGAGCACAATTTTATCGACCCTTTGCAAGTTCGAGCTTATCTCGGGAACGTCGGAGCGGCGTCGAAAAATGTCAACCCCGCGACGGGACTCGGAGAATAACAACGACGACGGCGCCCCAGAGTGAATCGCCCCGGCGATTTGCGCAGTTCCCCCGGAAATCCCCGTCGTCCTCGCTCGGGACTCTCGAAACTATTCCCCCCGCGCGGAATTCTTCGAGCGCGTGCGGGCCGCGCGGACTTCCAAACTGGAAAATTCCGAGGGTCGTCTCTCGTTGTAGTTCAAGGACAACGACGATTGTTATGCATGGAAAACGACTTGGGCGCACTGTGTGCGAAAAATAGAAATTCAAATGCGAGCATTTCCATAGTGCCAAATTGAAAACGCGCTCGGCCGCCGCCGGGCTCCCTGTTGCTTCCCAGTCCCGCTAATCCCGCTTTATTCCGTCGCCTCCGATAAAATACACGGCCGCGCGGAATTAGACGGCGTTTAGAGAAGTCCCCTCTCCCTCGCTTCAGAATTCCGCCATTAAACGGCGAAAGCTACTCGAATCTCGGCCTTATGCAGATTCATGCAAAGTCCGCCCTCGGCCAACTGTATCGCGCGAATTGCCGCCGGACAATACGCCAACTACCTCAACTTGCCGGGCGCGAGGGACCGCTCTATCTTCCTCCCGGAATCGCATGAGCCTTTAGCGAGCCGCGCGCTCCTCGAACTTCGGCAATACGCTGACTCGTAATAACGCTCTAATGCGTGTTCTATCATCGGGCCGTCGTCTACTACCCCCGGCGATACGCCGGCGAAGAGGCGGAAGAAGCAGAAGAATGGGGAAGCCGGAGCGGGAGCGTACGAGCGTTACGCCGGAAAGTAGAATAGAGTATGAACAGAGAGGGCAAGAGGAAGAGAAAGAGAGAGAGAGAGAGAGCGAACTCCCTGGCATAAATCACAATTATAATCAACGTGCTCGAAAGTTACACCATCCCCTTTGGCCCCCCCCCCCCCCNGCGTCGCATGAAAATTTATCGTCCCAACTTCGGTTTCCTTCAAGGTCGGCCGCGCCACTTTGCATACATCGCTCTTCCACTTTTTCGCGCAAGTTCGCGCAAGGAAAATCGAGTCGGATCGACTCGTTTGCGTCGCGCTACACGCGGGGGCCCCGAGCGCGCCGCGCGGGATCGTCGCCAAGAAAAATAAAAAGCGCAGGGCAAACATCCCGGTGAACCCGGAGCGAATATTTTATCTCGTTTTGATCAACTGCCCCGGCAGCGAGGCGCCCCGCGACCTGCGACGTTCCGTGCTACTTTTCGCCCGCTCTTTTCGGAATTGCGAACAAAAACGTTATTGTGTCGATAGAATTGGTCGACAGTGCTGTAATTGGAGTAAATTTTCTTGATTCGATGGTGATATTATTGAAACTAAGACGATAAAAAGAGAAAGGAGCTCCTTCATGCCTCTTTGCTAGTTTTAGAACGCAATAAAATAAACAGCTTCTTTCACAACGTAAGAAGGGAAATAAAAAAAACAGAGGTGGAGTCTTATCGAGGGAGAATTTCCGGACACTGTCGCCGCGTGTCTCTCTCTCTCCGAGGTCGGCGACTCGAGGTCACGAGAGATGACGAATAAGTTACGTCGAGGGTGGTTACGCTTCGCGGCGGCTCCTTTTTCGTCGGAGCGGCCCGATATATCCGCGCGAAACAGTACGCGCGGACGTCGGAATTGCGAACGACTCGAATCGAATCAATCGGGAGCTCCGAGGTGCGAGGGCCGGGTACGTAGTCCGAGCCAACGTGGCGCGGCGTGTAAAGTTACCGGTTGGCGGGGGTAAATCTAGTTTGTTCGTTACGGAGCGAGGGAGTGTTCCTCCCTTTCTCTCTTTTGGAAGGTACGACGTCGACGTCGGGAAAGTAGGGTCGTTTGGAAAAGTATAGATTTTCCGAGATGCATTTATTCGCGGTGAACAGTCGAACTTTCCACGATGATCGCAGGCGGCGGCGATTCGCGCGATGACGAAGTCGAGCCCCGCGGCGGTTCGCGTCTTCTGATGCCGGCGAGCGAGAGATATGCCCGAAAATGCAAAGGAGATAAACGATAGGTAACGGAGCGCGGGGCGAGCGGATTCAGATCCTAAGTTTCCGATTAAAATCACAGGAACGATAAGAGGAATTATACGAGAGAGAGAGAGAGATAATTATAATTGCAAGATAATTATAAAATATGGCAGCGAAGTTTCCTCGCTTACGTGCGTCGCATAATTAAATTCGCGGCGGTTGCTCGGTAACGCGTGCGACGGGTCTAACAAGTTCCTCGAAATTAATTCGCCGCGGTTCTTCGCATTGCAATAAGCCGTCTGTTCGCCAAGTTTCGCCCGGCGAATTTGCTTAAAGCAATTTTCCCCGCGGACCAATTGTCGCCGCCACTCTCTGCGCCGTGTATCAGGACACTGACCTCGCAAGCGAGCCGAGTTGTCGGCTCGCAACACAAATAGATGATAGTTTTCCGTGAGGTATCCTCGAGAGTTCATCTTCGAGGAGGTTCAACGACTCTCTCTCTCTCTCTCCCTTTGCCTCTTATTCTTTTTCTACACTTTTGTGAGCGCGCGCGTGAACGTTCTTCGGAAAATTCCGGGAAAATTTCCGGCGCCACCAACAGGAGAATGCGGTACTCCTTTGACCTACTCCGACGGCTATTTCGTGACTGTTATTAGAGGATCTCAATCCCGTAGCGTGTGTTTCGTTTCATAATTCCTCGTCACGTCAATGGCAGGAAGAAGAGATGAATTATTCTGCAGATGATGGCGAACAATTGAAATACCCTTAGTTGCAGCGCCTGAGGGCGGTCTATCTTGCGCGGCGAGAGAAAGAGAGAGAGGGGGGGAGACAGACAGAAAGGAAGAGAGACGGATAGAGGGAGAAAAGATAAACGAACGAACGAAGGGGAGTCTCTAAAAAATTAACATTATTCCTTCCCATAGGGCCGAAGGAGGATCTTCGCTGTGCGCTTAATGCCGCGATGATTTGAAATCGATAACGACCCCCACGTGCAGAAGTCAGACCCTCGGTGGCCGATGGCAAGAGTCGCATCGCATTATCGTAGCGCGGAAGGCATTCGGCGAAGAGCCGCGGCTCCTCAGAAAAAGGAAACCAGCAGCCGCGGAAAGGAGGTAGCGGCAGCAGAAGGTGGAGGAGAAAGAGCTGGTGGTGGTATCGGTGATGGTAGACGAGTCTCTCCGTCTTCGAGAGATATACGCACGTCATTCTGCCGGGCCCTTCCTGCCGGTAATCAAAGATTTATATCTGAGAAGTGCACGCGCGCACGTTCCCGGGATGCTCCTACGAGTTCGAGAAGGCGAAGGAGGGAGGGAGGGAGAGAGAGAGAGCAGAATAGACGATAGGGAGAAGTCGATGCCGCTACCGTGTTCCGTCCGAGTGACGTTTCCCGATCGCAGATACGCGCCCCGGCTGACCGGCCGTGTGTGGTACAGAGTACAGGCGAAAGCGAACACAGCGGGATGAAATAATGTCGCGGCGGGCTGCGGTCGATCGGCTGGTCGCGAGATACATCGAGCGTCTATGTTAATGCGCGCGCGCAGATATGTAGGTAGGTAGTCGCGGATCACAGCTGACGGACGGCTGCGGATATTCGCGGAGATAAGTGCCGATCGATTTCGGCGATCGACCGCGCGGATGTCACTCGATGGATGGAAGTGTGCAAACGACGCTATCGGGAGAAATGTCGCGCGTCTCGGAGGATCTCCTTCAAAGTCCGTAAACGGCCGCTGAAAACGATGAGATATTATGGAACGAGACATATGCAGCTCGATTTCCATTGGTTTACTGCAACTTTTGGTAATACGATCATGAATTTTCTCGTTTTCCAATTAACGTGGAAATTAATGCGACGTATCAATCGCCTTGGGGGTTTAACTCGAGGGCTAACCCGATTTAGCGCGAGAGGGAATCGGAGATCGCGATTAATGACATATTTTGTATCCGGGTTGCAAATGCGCTTCTTACTTTCCTCCTCCGCAACGAGTCGAACGCGTCGATCTCGGGTGTCGACCGGACCTCGGTGGGATCCTCATCGTCGCTCATCGTGCTCGCGGCCGCACGTATACTTCGTGAACGCGTTCACGAGCTCGTCCGGACGGACATTAGCATACTTAATGGCCCTTTGTTTGGCTAACTTGAACTACGAATGTTGCGAGCGACACGGTTCGTTAACTTGACCGAATCAAATTACACGAATTTACTGTCCCGACGCCTCCGCCGCTATTTCATCGTGGATCTATGGTGGCGTTTACGCTCGGACAGGGAGAAGTTCACCGCTCGGCCCGACGAAATCAATTCCGCCGGAAACTCACTCGGTCTCTACGCGCGCGCTGTGTACGAGAAGATCCTTCCACGCGAGTGTGTGTTTATCCGAACGGCGTTATTTCCGAGCAACAACATACGGCGTTGCCGTTTTATCTGCGCCGCGCGCATATTTATCGCGCGAAATCGCACGTAACGAAGAGCGCACATCGCCCGTACGCCCGTTATAACAACACGGCGGAATATTTTTTTTTCTAGTAACACTTGCTCGAATAACTGTTTGATACGTGCGTAATCCGATATAGCGGTGTAATATCCGATGCGGCGTAGTCGGCAACCGCCGATATCGAAGAACGCCCGATAACGCCCGACGCTGTCGCGATGTTATCGACACGCTTTACATCTAATGTATACAGAATCCCGTAGGAAGAGACGAAAAAAATTAAACTATATCTACATATAATATAATGTTAATATATATAGTTTAATTAATATTCACAATATGATACATCTTATTCACCGGTTCGTCCGATGTTTTTTTTAGAAAAAACCAGCCCAGACAGCATAACGTCCGAATTTTGTGCTGTCTGGGAGGTCTCAGAGTTATACAAATTTTGTTACACGCATTACAATCGGATCAACAATTCGATGTAGAAATTTAAAATAAAAATGTAATCATCAGTGAGCAGTTAACGAGATTGAAACGTAGTTGTATGAGATATAGACGTTTTTTTAATTAAGAAAAGTTTAATTTAATAAATTTTAATTTAATTACAAGTAATTTTATCATCAGTTGTGAGGCTAAGTAAATCAAACAATAAATATGGCGGATAACATACCGGGTCCGCTTTACGATCGTCACGTGGAATTAAATTTTCAATTCGTCCGGCACAAGCAAGGAATTAAAAGAAAAAAAAAAAAATACAAAAATTTTGCCAAGGGAATTAAGGCAATTAATTCACCACACGCCAACTCCGAAATTGTATTCATTAAATCTCGAGCTTTGAGTTGCCTCGCATGATGTTTTTAATCGACACGCACACACATACAGAACGTTTCTCTCGGAATTAATCGAGCCGAGACGAGAGGAAGTCAAAGGTCTATCTCCGCGAGACCCTCGCGTACGATCTTCAAATTCGATTTAACAATTCACGCACGATCGTGGTAACAAGAATCGGATAAACGATACGGCACAAGCGGCACGCATGATTTCCGCGTTCTCTCGCTCGGGGGGGGGGATCAAATCGTCAATTAGCGGCGTGAATGTCTGTTACGCGCTCGCGTACACGCAGTATGACCGATGAGTCATTGTCATTAGGCGAACGTAAGCGCTCGGACACGCGAACGTCGCGAAAGGGCCCGCGTTGGTTGACACTAACGAATCGCGCGCGTGTAAATGAAGCAGCGGGGCGTTGTTCCGCGCGATTTGTCATTGCGATAATTTGCTTGCCGTTCTTCCGCGGAAAAGTCCACGTCGTCCTCGTCGTCGTTTCTCACCGGCTCGGATCGGCGGGAGTCTCGCGAGGAGCCGCTAATTTGGCCGCGTTTCGCTCGAGAACTCCGACGTCTTTTTCTTTTTCTGCGCTCTTGTCCTCCCGTGCTCGACCGTCCTCCTCCGTTCCGCTCCTCGTTCCGCCATTGTGCCTTTTGCCGTAGCTCTCTGGTCTCGTTTTATAGCTTCATTAGAAGCGAGGGTTCTCGTTTAATAATTCATCGGGGGAGCCCGGCCTCATCGTGTCCGCGTGCGCGCGCGTTGCCATTCTGTTCCGCTTCTGTTCCGCCTGCGCTTTGACGAGTAATCGGGCGTATTCCTCTCTTTCTCTCTTTCTCTTTCACGCACTCGTTTCGCCTCGTTGTCGGCGAGAGGAGATGAAAAAGTTGTCGGCCGATAGGGAATGCCGGCTGGATCGTATTAAAATGTGTGCGCCCGTCTCCAGCTGGGAGGCTGGAGACACACGTCCTCCAGTGTCGCTCCCGCGAGGAAACGGGCCTCGATGACGGCGGATTTGCACATTCCACGGGTCTCATAAACGAAGGACGAACGGCTCTCTCGCGTCAAGGCTCGCCGCACGGAGAGGGAAGATCGGTTGCGTTATAACGCGCGCGCAATGAACGAACCAAACTCGTTTTGACCGAAGGTGACGCGAACTTCTGATTCTTACGAATTACAAATTACCTCTCTTTCGCCCTGAGAAGAAACGAATTGACATGTTCGGGAAACAAATCCACGAAGGACGCGGCGAATAACTCGGAAGTCAAAGCGAGAATCTAAATGAAATTGACGTCGATGGCGGCCGGCTTCTTCACGAATAATTCTTGCCGCGCGTCATCGCGTCTGGCGGGAGGGGAACGCGACGACTACAACTATACGAAACGACGACGCAACGTCGAGGTTTGCTATGGGTTCGCGTTATGAGGTCGTACGAGAGTGACCGTAAACCGGCGTGCCGCAATAAACTATCGCCGGGTTCCGACGAAACGGCAGGACGGAGGGGACGGACGCGCTGTCTTCCGAGGCACGTTTTATCCGGCAACACGTGCTCTCTCGAGCGAGAAGCATCCTCGAGAGATAATTACAAGCGGCTTCCCAAAGCGAGAGGGCCTTCGGATTCGGCCGCCTTGTTTCCAAAGTTCCCCACGAGATTCCGTGCGACCGCCCCTGCCTCGCAGGGAATGGTGGCTCGTAAAATAAAGAGAAGAAATATCGCCGGGCTATTTATCGAGTCATTACTGCCCGTAGGAATCCGATGACGCGAACCTACCCGAAGAAAGGAAGGCATCCTTCTTTCCAGCGTGCGCCGCATGCGGAAGGAATTCCCGGCCGAGAAATGCGCGCAATCATTACTTTCGTTTAAGAAACCAAGCCGCGCACTTACCGAGCGATTACTCTCGCGACGGCACGATGACGGATTCGACGAAGGTGCAAAAGATTTCCGATACGTTTCCCACCCGAAATCCAGCTGAGAGACCTGCTCTCTGGAAATTCTCAAGTTTTTGGAACATCGTTCCGATCGAATCTATTTTGCCATCTCAACTCCTATTGTACTGCAGAGTTAAAAGTTTCACCAACATTTCGACTCGGACAAACGTGACAATTAACAACATCGTCAGTTGCGTCCCGAGAAAAAGCGTGTCAACTTTTGTGTCTGCGATTGTACGAGTGTTCGTTCGACCCCAACCTCGTGGAAACGCTGTCCCGCCCTCGACGTGCACATACTTCGTTTTAATTAATTTATTTATATTGCGTTACACGTGCGCAATACAATCATGCCGGAAAAGCCGCGCGTACCTGTACACCGGCGTTTCCAGTGTGTGTGTGTGTATGTATGAGAGGGAGAGAGAGAAAAGAGAGAAAGAGAGATCAAATTGATGATGAAAAAAATTTCACGCATAGCGTTACGTGCATTAAAAGTTTTACGCGTTAAATTCCCTGCCGAAGTTTAATTTTACGGCTTAATTACCGGGACGGGAGGAGCTTTTAAATTAAACTGCGAATCAATCAACGACGGCGATACGCTGAATTATTCGTGCACGCGGAACGAGGCGAGATCGGATCGCGAAACATGCCGAAACCGACGAGTTAATACACTCCGTTTCGGGCTTCATTACCTTCATTATGACGTGTAATAAATTAAAATCTCTGCGGCTTTCTTTCCTGCCGATCGGAAATCCTCTCTTTCGTCGTGTTTCGGCTTCCTCTATGTTTATTTCACCCTGATATTCTCCATCTCCTTGGCAAAAAATCTTTCGTGCGAATTCTTTTCCTTCAAGACGTTCACCGATAGAAACGTCAGCCGAACTGTCTCGGGGAACCGGCGTGCGTCACGAGATAATTAAAAGACGTCGCACACGGGCTCTCCGCCGCTCGGAAACGGGGACGCAGTTTCGTCGACTCTTCGTCGACGAGGACAAAGAGTTCTCGTGGCCGCCAGGCACTCGTCCTCCCTCGAGAAGAATTTTCGTGCGACGTACGCGCGTTTATTGCGCGCGGTTCAGGCATAAAGTATCAATTCCGATCTCTCTACGACGTGTTTACGACGCCGGCGGACCAACTTTATGTCTTTCTTACGAACTTTACGAGACGCAGCCGAGAGTGAGCGCATCTCCACTGTCGACGAAGACAGCCTGGTCAGGCCGGGAAGGAAGAAACAGCCGTCGCTCGAAACGTTCCGTGTCGCCGGCGCTCATGCGAGGATTGCCCGCGCGAAATCCTCACGCGATTCAGATTACGCGGTGCCGTTATGGCCCGTATGCGAGACAATGGATTCGCTGGATCGAACGGAATGTTACTGTGCGGAAGATAGATAGTATTGTCGCGCGCGCGGAGGAGGCTTCCTGCCGTTGAGTGCGCGCGCGCGAGCGTGCTGTTTATCGCGAAATTTATGCGATCGCCCGAACCGAAATGTTGGCCCTATGTTAATTCTACAACACGTTATTAACTAAGACAACAAAATACGTTCAATTTATTACTTTGACTATGATGATGCCTCAACGTAGAACTAAAACTTCGACTCGGGAAGTCGGAATAAGTGTCTGTATCGTTAACGTCGGCTTTTCTTGCTGTAAGGTGCAAATGATCTCGACGAGTGTCAAAGTAGCGTCAAAATTTCGAAACTCGGAGAAGTCCCGGATCGGGACGAGCTCGCGATGGCGATTTACGTCGTCGGGAATCTATTCGTCCGTTGTTTACGCGGCGTATACTCGCGCTCGCGCCCAGTGCGACGCATTTTCATCCGTTAACACGTTCGCGGGAAACATGCCACGGACACACGCGCGAAACGAGAGGGAAACGTCCGTTCGTTACATTACTCGGAGAGCGCGGGAGGGAGGGAATCCCCGCGTGTTTGTTTCATATTCATAAATTCCGCAGGCGGCCGCCGCCGCGAAATGTCGTGAGCGCGAACATTCGATTAAATTCGTCCGCAATCTCGCCATCACTTGGCGCGCGAGAACGTCGAATATTTTATATCCACCAATTAGAGCGCGCTTCTCGCGCTCGTGATCAAAATGCCGCGTTCGCAGATAAGCATTTATCAGTCCGGGCGGGCGCGCGGCTAAACTCGTTTCCCCGCGATTTTAATCGCGAGCGCGCGCAAATATTCCTCGCGCACCCTGCCGAGCCTCCGCTCACCCTCGCGCTCGCCAGCGAGTATAATTGAGTTAGCCGTGTGACACGTCGTGCCATCCCTCCCTTCCTGAGTGGCGGGCGGAGGCGTACGGTCGGTTTGTTCCGCGACGACGATGGAGATTCGCCGGTTGCAGCTGCCGCGCGCAATCCCGAGGTCGGGTGTGCCGATAAAACGCAAACATTTAATTAAAAGATAATCAACTGGATTGCGCGCGGCGGCCGCTAATGTTGCAGAACGGCAGATAGGAGCGGGGCTTACAATATCGCTTCTTTATGCATATGAGTGCGCGCGGGCGGTCGGCCGCTCGTCCGGCGCGCCGCGCCGCGTCGCCGTCGCTCGCCTATGTGATTTAATTTTACACGAATATAAATTCGTATCGCGCGCCCACGCTCCGATACCACCACCGCCGACCGACCGCCGTCGTCGCCGCCGCGCTCGTTCGAAGCCCAGGCGGATATCGGGCCGATTTCCCATCAACTCGTCCGTGATGCGCAATGAGAAGCTGCGCGATAGGACGAGAAACAAACATTTCCGACGTGTAATTTTTACCCTTTCACGTGGGGCGTGTGGATTTTGCGGCTCGCGCCAAGAGTTGTTAATTTGAAACTGTTGGTGTTTTGCGCGTTATTGAAATATAATCGTAAATACAAACGAGTACGCACAATGGGTGTGATTTATCGTCCGTTGGCAAACAAGTCCGCGTTAAATGAAGCCAAACTACGACAGATTATTCTTCAGTATAACAAGTGTCTAATGAGTTTGGCACCGACTCGTTATTCTATTATGAGCTTGAACAAAATCAGCAAATCGTCATCTTACCCGCTTGATCATCTCACACCCCTTTATATTTATTTATTTCCTTCTCTTTTTCCCGCGTGGTTTCCAGCGATCGTCGCGATTCGATGGATAAGCGGTCAATAACACACGTGGGAGGTGTAACACAACGACGGCGAAAGTCCGCGTCGTAGCGGTCGCGACGCGGGGAGAACGTGATAGCGGTTAAGAGAGTGCGAAGAAACGGCGCGGAAGGGTGGCGAAAGGCGGCACGATCGTCTCGGGATATTAAGCTCGCGGTCACGTACGCCATTACCGAAGCTAATGCAAAGCTGCCAGTCGTTTTATGCCATCTGTAACCGGATCTCTCCCTTCGACGAGGAGCTCCGCTGTGCCCTCCCCGCTCTGCCCTCCGTCGTGGTTCCTTTTTCCGCGCCAACCCTGCCGCCGTCGCTGTTTCTGCCTCCGCCGCCGGTTGCCAATCGATTCGACGTGCCTTCGATTAAAGACCTTTCTCTCTCTCTTTCTTTTCTTTCCCTGCTGGTTGCGTCTCCGTTGATTCGCGCTTCCCTTCTCGCTCCATCTCGCCGCGTTTCCTTCCCGTTTGCACATGCTCGTTTCGCGCTTTCTCTCTCTCTCTCTCTCTCTCGCTTCCTCCCTCCGTCGTTTACCCTCGCGTCGAGAAGAAAAGTGTCCCGAGATTTTTTCGTCCCTCTTTCTTTCAGCCGCCGCCCCGACGGCTCTCCCTCCTCGCCCGATTTCAGCGAGTCAGTATTCAGCGTGCGCGATCGTTTTTCTAGAAACGGTGTGATAAAGCCTGTGGTTTATGGGTGAAATTCCTTAGCTTGAATCCCAGATACGTTGATTTCCCAGTCGCGTGCACACACGCGCACACATATGCGCGCGCGAAAGCAACGTGGACTTATTTCCCGGTTCAGAGCGACGCTATGAATCACGAATCGCTCGCGTTTATTTTTTTGCATGCCACACACAGATCCGTCGCTCCGAAATTTTATTTTTTCGACGGGATGCTTCCCCTGGCCGCGTGCGTGGGCGCGTTACGTCATTTTTATCGCTCTGTGTGACGAGTCTCCACTCGTTTGTATCGGAAAACGCTTACATACAAGCTGCCGATGTTGCGCGAATTTACAGTTTCTCCGAATACAATAGTACGCAGCCTTCCCTCGATTTTAGGGGGCGCCTTTTTTACGCGTACGAAATTTTTACACGGAGAGGGTCTCTCCTTATTTTTCTTCCCTCTGCAGTTTACCTATTTCGCGCAATTTACGCTGCATGATCCAAACTCATCTGGGGAGTTTCTCCGCTGTAAATCGAGGTGTGCATACAGGGTGTCATTAATACGGACACGAAGAAACTACCTTTTACAAAAAACCGTATTCTGAAAGCGCGTCTCCACTTTTGGTCCTCCTCTTGTAAATTTTCTTTGACACCGTTCTTTACATGAAAGTCATATTTATATGAGAAATTTCTTTCCGGAGAAATCCGTTTTCATCATCATAGCACTCTCATTACCATCTGTGCTGTCATACCCGGGCGCAGGAAATGTCGGTTGTACGATTTAGTCAGTTTGAATCGTATATAATTTAAAAATTACCGTAGCCTCGCCATTTTCGCAATTGAACTCGCGTCTTAGAATGTCCCGAAGAATCCGTTAAGGACAGACGGTTTCCCGGTATACACCCCGGTATACATAAAACATCGCAAGACCTCATGAAAATACTTGAATATATTATTCGGCGCCTTGCGCGCGCGATATCTTTCGACGAGGGGATCTTTATCCAAAGACATTACCAGCGTGACGGACGGATTGCCTAACAGACGTACAAGAGTGCCGATGAATTATTAAGCAAGGATGTATCTCGAGGCCCGTGGCTCGATCCTTTTAAGTCACGCGCAAACCCTTTAATGCCTTAATCGACGCGTTCATCATTCAGCATCCCGCCGCTCCCCTCGCGTAAGTAAAGTTCCCAGTTTACTCCAAGTCGGCTGCACCGACGTTCCTTCGTCTGTCTGTTCGTTAACTTTAATGTTAACGTTACCGTTACGGCGGAAACTTCGAACGAAATATTCTACTCGATCACGCTCTCCGCGTTCTCTCTCTCTCTCTCTCTACATTACCCCCCGTGTCAGTGGGAAATTCGAAAAGAGATATCTCTCCCTGACTAAGGCGGCCTGAATTAGACCGCCGAAGCCCTCGCGGAGTCAAGATGAAGGGGCCTGCCGGAGTGTTCCGCGCTATTTTGCTCACCGGCTCTCTTTGTCAATCCCGACTCTCGCGCGCGACGCGAAAGCCGGTGACCACCTCCGACAATGGTGGCGGCAGGTTCGATCCCGAGGGCACGATTGTATACGGTATTACGAGGGAGTGAGAACGAGCGTATGAGCGAGCGAGCGAACCAGGGAAGAAGGGAGAGTGACGTCCTCTGAAAGGGGCCCTCAATGGCGAGGCTATTGAAACCGAGAGCAGCTCCCGCGCTACGCAACCGGGATATTGCATATGTATGCGCCGCTGCCTCGCGATAATATTATATAGGTGTAATTCGAAAAGAATCGCACGCTCTCTCTCTCTCTCGACGTAGCTTCGCCGAAGGTTCCCAACGATCTCGGGTTACACGTCATGCGGGTCGAGCGACGGACAAACGGATGGGTAGATGGACGGACGGAATGGGCAAGCCGGTCGATTGACGATAACGAATGCTAATGGATCGGATGAGCTAATTTACCTTCATTAATCGATTGGACTTCGAGTCGGCCTTCGACGCCGCGCCTGAGTCATCCGGGCGAAGAGAGGATCGTGATCTGCTCGGGATGGGCTTACGGGGTGGTTGGAAAAGAGAGAGAGAAAGAGCGGTAGGTGACATGAGGGTTGCAAAGCGGGGCTACTTCTCGCGGGGTTTACTGCGGACAGGTCAATAAACTTCTTTTCGCCTATCGACCAGCGAGCGAACGAGAGAAGGGGCTCCTCTTAAAACGACGAAATTAAATTCCACCCATCGGGGGTGGGACGCGCCTCTCGGTTTAAGGTCCACCCTTACGTTCTCTCGCTTCGGTCGCGCGCTCTACTTATTTTCCACAATACTCAGCGCGGCCTTATTTCCTTCCTCCCGCTCCCGATACCGTTTTCCCTTGGCGCGTCCCTTAAACGAGGGGCGGTCCCGAGGGCACAACGGAGCTCTTTACTCTTGGACGATGCGAAGAAAAATATACGCGGCGCTTAGAGACGCCCTCTCACCCTCCCTCCCNCCCTCCTCGCCAACATGGCCCGAGGAGTTTTCCGTTAAGTGCCCTGCGGAAAAGCTCTCGCATGCGGTCACAGGAAAGCGGAGGAGGAAGCGATACCATTTTTAGCGCTTTATAGTTATCTCCGCGTAGAGCGTGAGGAGGACTTCCGTCTCGGAGGCGAACGCCCGCTCCTTTCCGTTTTGAGCCGTAAATTGCGTACAGCGGCTCTCTCCTTCGCTTTCTTTCTGTTTCCTGTATCTCCCCCCTCTTTCTCTCTCTCTCTCTTGCTCTTTTGCTGAGCCGGCCTCCTCATCGCCGCTCAGCAGAGGTAAATAGGTATTGGAAATTCAATTATTACGCCGGCTCTTCCCGTCGCTCAGCAGCCGACTTTCGTTATTTTTCATGAACGAATACTTATAGGAGAACAGGGACGACGTAGAAGCCGGAGCGCAAGAACGTATGATGATCCTCGCGCAGGAGGATCACAGCCACGCGCTCTTTGTACTCCGCGGCGATTATCGAGCCGATATCGTCCCGTTACGAAGGAAGTTCCCCACACCTTCGGTCGCGTGGCTCGTGTAATCTCGCAGGAGCAACGAAGAAGTGTCGCGTGTGTATCCAGCACGAGTGAAACGTAGGAATATTCATGCGGATCCCCCCGCCGCCCCTCTACCCCCTCTTTCCCCGGTGTACCGATACGCAGTTAAAAGGCGAAGGCATTTTCCCCGGTGCCGCCATGGAGTCTGCAATATCGTGATTGAAGATTTTCCCCGGCGGGACGAATTAAGCGCTGAAAGCCGCGAGACCGCTCTCCACCTCCTCCGCCGCCGCGCGTTCCGAATCCCGCCGCGCTTTATACTCGTCCCTATTGATTTCCTCGCATCTTTGATATCGGCGATGGATATAACGGGCGGGGATATTCTCTCCACTGGCGTAATTTATCGCCAATAAAGTTTTCGCTTTGCGCTCTCCCCCCCCCCACCACCCCCACCTTCTCTTTCCTTCCTCGCTCGCCGAGGGTCCTTCCGCAAAAGGATTCTCGGAAGACTCGGCGCGCTCTTTCACCGTGATGCTAATAGATTAATCTATATATCATTCGTAGAAATCTCCGAATCGTTCCGAAGCGGCGCGGGAACGATCGGCGGGTCAACGTTCCTTCGTCCCGGCACAACGTTTCCTCGCAATGCACGCGACACGCCGACGCGCGAACGCACCTCGACACGCGCGTCGCTGCTACTCGCGATCGATAAGCGCACGTACCGTTTGTCGATTATTTTTCCCTCTTTCTCTCTCTATTCTCCCNCTGTGTTTCCCTCTCACTTTTTGTGTTTTTCGTATTTTCCCCGAGACGCGCGCGCGACGGGCGGCAAAATTGCGATAACGATCGTCAATTATCGAGCGACTTCAAAGAACTCGCGCACGCGCGCGCGCTCGACGAGGAAACGGACGTTGTATTTTTACGCTTTACGAGCTCCCGACGGGGTATGGCGGACGTAGACAATAGGAAAGCGCAAGGACAATGTGCGATCGGCCGGCGTAGGCAATAAAGAGTCACGGCCCGTAATAAACACAGTCCCCGAAAGGTAGAATGATTATTTATTACTTCCCATCGATAATGCCGGCCGCGCTCCTCGGTGCTATTAATTATCGCGGACGATTTTGCGATATTTCGTTGCTGCCGCTGCACGCGGAATATTCTTCGCGGGACGGGAGGGGCGAGGGGAAGGGAAAGGATAATACTCGTACGAGCCGGACGGCGCACGGATGCGTTCGAGCGTGAACCTAAGATCGATCGGAGTTCATACCACGGAATTCCTTTCCCCGGAATGGTAATTACGCGATTTCTCCTTTTGTTGCGTCCTTCTGGCGCCGCGGCAATCGCTATATCGCAATAACGACTTTTATGTAATTTGCAAAGGGATACTACTAACTCTCGAATTACGTGTAATAGCGGGGCGCGGGTTAAATGAAGTACCGAGAGCGCTATAATGACCGAGGGCCGCGCGAAGAACTTTATCGGCCCCCTCCCCCCTCGACGCGTCACGTACTTCGAATGACTAAATATTGTTATTACTACACCTCGCCCGTGCCCGCCATCCTGCCGACGTGGAGTGAGCCGTTCCGCGGCTGAGAGACGCGTACTCGATACCTCTGCGTCGTGATAAAATATTTATCGTCACTTGATTATGCCGATGTGCCACGATGAGCTTCGGTGGAGCTTTAACATTCACCACGCCGAAACTCGCTGGTTTTGATCGTTCGCGTCGTGTCTGGACACACGTGTACGATTACGACTATCGATTATACGGCCAATTCGGCATTTCGACGGCTTGACCGTGCCGTGTTAGATCGTATTACATTATATTATGTCCGGCACGATGGGAACGACTGAAACTATTGAGTTTCTGCCTAAATATCAAGGCTTTACGGAAGTTTAATGTACATTTGAAGTAAAAAAAACGAATGTTCGGAGAAATGGTATGGAAGGTTCGAAGCCGGCGATTTCAACGTGGAAGACCCGGCCTGGCCGGCTTCGACGAGAGACGCTTCTTAAGAACCTCGCGCGCGATAATCCGCGAGTAATCCGTCAGAGGACACTTTGCACGAGTCTCCGCCACCGTCTGCAAGGTCACCTGAAGAAGCTGCGATTCGACACACGAAATGGGTGAACGGCAGCTAGTGTCACGCTTAGTGCACCAGTAGTAATGCAATCGAATATGCCATAAGTTGTTTCTCGGAGTGCAGTTAAAATTTCACCTCTGCCAGGAAATATCCGGAAATGATGAATTGGAAACGTTCGATGTCGCTACGTAATAAGGCCGCATTAACGGAGTCGCAAGGTAAAGATAGCGGGGCGAAAATCGCGTCGTGGCAGAAGAAGGAAACTCATCGCGTATGTCTCTTTTAGGACAGCCCCCACGTGCGGGCGAAACAGGATACGCGGGCTCGTTCGAGCGTGGTAAGACCGATAGCGATGTGCTGCCCTCCTCCGCGGCGGTTTTTCAAGCGGCTCCGTCGGGCGTTTCACGGTCGCGCGACGCCAGACTTTGAGCCCGGCCTGGCTCTATCGGCCCATTACCAGCCCGGCACGCTGAACGCCCTCGTAAATCACCGAAGTGGCTCTTTCTCTCTTGCGTTCTCGGCTTGCCGCGATTTCTCGCGAGAAATCCCCTGGCGTGCGATCGCACGCCACGCGGAGGAGAACGCATTCGGGGAGGAAGGCAGGCGCGCGAGAGGCTGCCGTGACCGTTGCGCGAGATGTTTACACGCCAGAGAGAGAGAAGGGCAGGGAGGAAATACACAGGCTCTCGTCTCGCGTTTCACGGCTCGATTCTGTTGTCGTCGGTGCCAAGTTGTCGGGGCAAAGGATCTCGGCCGCGCGCTGCCCGTATTGTCTCGGACGTCCGAGCGACGGTTAGTCTAACTTTGCGCGACGTGCGTTCCTTTGAATGCGTCGCGAAGCGGGAACAATATGCGCGCGCGATAATTTATATACGGGTGGTATTTCGCCGTGGCGAGTCGAGTGACGACGCCGGGTTCAGCTGTTTTCAGAAAGCGTCTCGGAGGAATCTCTCGATGCGGTTCCCCGGGAGAAAAATTCGCCCACGTGGGGATCCCGTTGAGCTCGTGCGCGATACGAGAATAATGGCGCGCGCTCCGTCTCGGCGTCTTAAGAGTGGCACGGAACGAGCGAATGAACAAGGAAGGAACAGCGGGGGAGTGCGATATGGGTTACGTACCATTTGGCGAACACGTCGGCGCGAGCGTCGTTCTACCTTTGGGAAGAGGCGACCGAACGATCGAGGCTCTCCGATCAACGGGAAGAAATAAGCCGACGAGAGGCAACTCGCGAGATCTCGGTTGCGAAACTCACTCCAGCGATTCCGAAACGTTTCAGCAACTCTCGTCGGAGGGAGTTCGGCTTTCGGTGCTATTCTTCTATTTTGTTTGATTTGATTTTCACGACCGAGCCGGCTCCTGCGCAATTGAGATCTCGCATTGGCTCTTATCGGCCTTTTCTCTTTCCTCCGGCTGATTTTATCTCTGTTTCGCGCTAAACCGTAAAATATGTTGATGTCTGTCGCTAAATACAACAGCTGTCATATATTTGTAGATCACTCTGAACAAAAAAAGCTTACCCTTCGCCATTCTGCAAATAACGCGCAAATTTTCAAGTTATTAATTAACAAAGCAATTATGGAAGCCTCTATACGGCCGATCATTAATAACTCGAAATTTTGCAAAATGGTAGGGGACTCTTTCGTTCACATCGACCTAAACTATGAGCATGCGACGGTTGGCACGCGTCAGACCTGCCTGTATGAAAAAACAGAACACGAACTACTTGAATACGCAAGGAGATTCACGTCGCGAAAATAGCTGCGGCTCGGTCGGTCGGCCGCGAGATAAGAGCGCGTCTTATCGGGACGGCTGATCGCGAAGAGCACAGCCGTGATTTCGGCACGCGACGCAGCCGCCGAGGACGGAACGTATACTTAGCGAGGTTTAACGCGCGTGTTTCGCGCGAGCAACGCGAGCGGATAAACTCGACGAGCGCCGAGGCACGCCTAAACATCGGCCAGGAAATTCCGCGGCAGAGAGAGAGAGAGAGAGAGATCGAGCACGATGAAGCGCGCACCGGCTTGTCACGGGAAGGTCCATTTGCCGTTAGAAAATGCCGGGCAACGTTTGGTGCAACGCAACGGCGAGACCTGCGTTAAGGTCGACCTGCGCGGAAAGAGATGACTATCTTTATACCGTCTTCGCCCCGGCGACTGTCTCGGTAGTCCTCCTCCTTTCTCTCCTTTTCTTCCTCGCCACCCCATCCCGTTCCCCGAAACCATAGATCAGTCCGAGGACTCCATGCGCGCTCCTTCTTCCCTCACTTCCCCCCCCCCCCCCC
>NW_014556310.1:57444-82308 GCF_001313825.1 Dinoponera quadriceps
GTTTCCCTCAGGTATATTATCCGCGTGTTCGTGGCGCTAAAAATACCGAAAGCCCGAAAACGGACGTTAAGATAGCGCTGGGCGTGACCGAGTCTGGGGGTCTGCAGGCGAGCCGTGCTTAAAGAAGGGTTACAGCCAAGTAATGGCCTGTACGGGGGAGGAGAGGGAGATCGGCCGGGCAAACACGGGGGCCGAGGGTGTCGGCGGGCCTTCTTTTTTCTTCGCCGCACGCACCGGCGATAGACTACTGGCCGCGATGGTCTGAGCCTAAGAAATGGAAAATCAATATCTGTGCGTTTTCGCGCCCTGCTTTCTCTTCCTCGCCTCTCTCTCTCTCTCTCTCTCTTTTTCTCTGCCGCCGTTTTCGCGCAATTATCCTCGTCGTCGCGATCCCGCGGGGGTGAGCGAGTCTCGCGGCGTGTCTCGCCGTGGATTTCATCGGGATGCCTGCACTCAGTATTAAATTGAATTTGTTTTCTATTGGCGGGGCCAAGTCCGATAGCACTCCGAGTCCCCCCTCTCTTCCCGCCATTCAGGCTTTCGAGGATCAATTATTCCGATACGAGTTCTCCCCCGCATCCCCCTTCTCCATCTGCCGTCATCGAAGAAGAAAGCTCGCTCTCGCCGGTACCTTCACTCCAGCAACGTACAATGGCTATTAAAAATATGGCGGTTGCGCAGGGGCGAGAGGAGGGCGGGAATAAGGATGGAGTACGTTGAGAGATGCGGACGGCTTGATGGGGCGGGCGGCTCGGAGATATCGGGCAATACTTGCCGGTAACTCGATTGAGAAAGTTCTCATCGCGCTTAAGAGAGCGCGCCCAGTCTCGTCGTTGTCGAATGGGACGGGCTTTGTCGCAGGTGTCGGCAGGGAACCTTTCGTCGGATTCCCGGGTCCAATCGCGTCCACGCGAGAATCAACTATTAATCCCTCCGAGCCCCACCTGAGTCGTTTTTTCCCGTCGCTCTCTTCCTGTCTCACTTCTCTCACTTTCTCATTATGTTACTCTTTCTCTCTTCGTTGCTGATTCCTTCTTCCTCGGGCGCCGGCAATCTCCCCGATATAACGAGTCCCATAGAAAAATCCTTTCGGCGCGCGCGGGCGAATAATTTAGAGACGCTTGGAGAAATATTTTCGATTGAAGGAGCGCCGCGATGCTTGTCGCCGCCAAGTGCCGTCTCTCGTAATTCTCCCCTCGTCCGCTGTTCCATCGCGCGTCGCAACTCCGAAAACTAAACTTCTCTCCCCCGCCGATCCCGTCCCACTGCACGTCCTATTTCAACGCTATTTTCCCTCGACGAGTCGCGAGAACTCTCGACTGGCGAAGTGTCGTTTTCCTCATGATGTTTTGAATCGCGACGATAAGAGCCGCGTTTTCGTTTCCTCTAGCGCGCGCCGAAGCGGCGGCAGCGTCGCGACATCTCCGTCGACGTCGTCGATACCATCAACCGCGTCGTCGACGAAGTGCGAAAAGTCGTTCTTGCGGAGAAAGCGTGCTGCTGCGCGCGGGCTCTTCTCGTTCTCGCGGATCTATGCGCGCGTTTTAGCATTAAAGTAAGCGAGAGGCAGCCCTTGAAGACGCCTTCTCGTGGATCTGAACACCTTTTCTGCATAAGCTGGGACGTACAATGCGTACAACACCGGCTTGTGGTCAGTTTACACTTTTCCATGGATTTCATCATCCCGCTCTCTTCTCGTTTTATAGCATCTAAGCTCCTCTCGAAGATGTAAGAACACTCAATCTCAGGGATGGTATTGGCTAAAAAAAAATATATATATATATATATATATATATTTTTTTTTTTTTAGATATATATATCTTTCTCTCTCTCTCTCTCTCTTCCTCTCTTTCCGCGATATAATTTTATATGAACAACGTAAATCTTTTGCGACGCATTACGTGAGTGCAACACTGCCGCAAGGGAAGAGCGGTGACAAGCGATAAAAACTTTTCGGGTGTAAAAGCGGCAAGACGCTTCAAGAGAAGACGGTCGTAAATACGAAAATGATTTGAGGCATTAAGGGAGCCGTAAAGAGACGGTTTCACCAAACAGTTTTACCGGAAACGACATTACAATCAGGGCGGCCGGGCAGGCAGCCGAAGTTTTCCCATAGCAATATCCACCCCCGGCGGCGAATTAAAATTTACGCTCCGCGACGCAGTCTCGAGCAAACAATTCTTAAAGTGCTGGAACGTGTCTCCGTCGTTTCCGCGCAGGGCTTTTCGATCGATCTTGTGCCATTACTATTTGCCAGATTTTCAATGATTTCAACTGATACTGGCAGTCCGATCCAGCAGACTACATTAGATTACAGTTGGATAGTAACACAGGCGGTCAACACTTAGTCGAAGCATTCGCAACGATACATCAACGAAAAGTGAATTTTTCAGTGCTTGTGCCTGGCATTGATTACGAAATTAGCTTTAAAACAGCGTACTGTTGAGGAAAAATGATGGATTACAAACAAATCTATCTGAAATATTTGGAAATATGTGTAAATAAAATACATATTCCTTTACCTGAATATATCTGTTGGATATATATAAATAAATAATTTCTCGGCAGAAGAATCTCACGCATGCGAGTCGGGCACGGCTTCGTTATTTACTCCGCTTGCGCTTTCGCAACGTCGCGATCTGCGACACGCGCGATGACAGCGCGTAAATCGCGCTCCGCGTAAAACGGTCTCGCCGGCGCGATCTCGGCTTGACGGTAACTCGCCATCGGGCGACGTTATTATGACTTGAAGAAGCGTTAAAAGAGGCTTCCCCACCAGCGAGACTCCTCGTTTTTCTTTTACCCGGCCTCGCCGGGAATTTATGCGGAGGAACGTCGCCCCTGCGACCGGAGCAACCCTCGGAGGTAGCCGACTTCCCTCTCCGAGGCAACTTCGGAGGCATCTCCAAGTGTATTTCTGGGTCAGGATGGCGAGACCCCGTTGATATATACCACACAGATATGCTGGAAGAAGGAAAAGAAGGCAGAGAAGGACAAACCGGCTGGAGGAGGAGCGGAAGGAGGAAGAGAAGCGACTCGGGCGAAGAAAAAGAGGTTTCTTTCTCCCTTCGGCGGGGGAGGAAAGGAGAACCTCGCGGACAGAGACGGGAGAATAAATAGCGTTACACGCTTATATTCCTCGGCAATACACGTCGCGCTTCTGCCTTTCTTCCTCGCCGCGGATGCCATCATTTCCAGAACTCTGGCTCCCTTGTAAACGAGGAACTCGGGATCCGCCGCGTGATGCATGCGGGCTATTTGCAATGAAAGAGAGAGAGAGAGAGAGAGAAAAAAAGGAGAAATAAAGAGGGAGCGTGCGGGACGAACTCTGTCCCACATTTTTGACGGGTCGCTGGACACGCGCATATCCCACCTCACCGTCTCTCCGCTTTTTGTTCGTTTCTTTCCCTCTGTTCTCCGCCTCCTCTGGAGCGTGCATGAAGATAATGCGTATCGCCGTGTACGCGCGGGCTAGATTTCGACGCGCCGATTAAACCGACGGCGGCGCGTTGAGTCCCGAAGCGGCCGCCGATTTGACGTTTACACTGTCGCTCCGGTAATTAGAAAATGCAGAGGCGGCTTTTATCTTGTCGGCGCCTGGGGAACCTCGGTCCTATTACGCCGCGCGTATCTGCATTATCTTTATGATAAGTGACAATGTGCGGCATGTCGGTGACTGCGGCAACAGTTAATTAAGTTGATTCCGGGGGAGATGTCCGTGTTCAACGTCAAACATGGGAGCGTCGGCACCGCTCGCATTACCGTTTCAACGATCCTCGGGTGTGTAACTTTGAACTCTCGGGCTCTCATGCGAGACGTCGCGTGCGCAAATTGCAGTGTGAATCGCGGAGATTCGACGGGAGACAAGTATCTCCGGAGCACTCACACACAGGGAGAGAGAGAGAGAGAGAGCATTATTTATTTTGCTCTCTCCGAAGCGTTTCAGACAATAGCTCAGTTGCGAGAAAAAATTTCGTAATATAACAATGTTAAATTTTAGTTCCTAGGTAGGGTCAATTTGCAAACATGTTAGAAAAAAAATAGTTACATGCAAGGAAATATATGATAATTTTTATAAAACTATCATATATTTTGATAGAGAAGTGTTGCTGGTTTGCAACCGTACACATAAATTTTAATCTCACGCCCTCAACAAGGCCTTTAGAATCCAAAAGCAAAATGGCATATCGATTTTGGCGCTTTTCCTCGACATTTCTCCTCCTTCGTAGCTGCTTGAGCGAAGGAACTGAGAAACTTCGAACGCGACGCGAATCCATCGATAATTCGCCGATAAATATTTCACATAATCGGCAGCTCGCGATTATCTCACTCTCTCTCTCTCTCCTCGACGGCCCGCAGCTTCAAAAATGCTTCATCGCCAGCGCAGGCGGGAGAGACCCGTTCGTCGTTAATGCTCGTTAATGCCCATCTTTCAAGCTCGTCAATGCCTCGGGACGCGCTGGATCGACCAAGTTGCGCTAAAAGGAAAGCGGCTGACTCGCGGGATTAAATATTCACATCGTTACCGTGCTCACCCGCTCGCTCACAGGTCGCCCGTGAAGCGTCGGTTATTACCTGTCACTCGCTATAAAATCATTTTAGAATTTCAATAACCAGCTCTCTCGGCCACCCCGTAGGTCGACCGACCGGCCGGCTGTTCGGTGGAGTCTCTCTTTACGACAGGGTGGGATCCCTTGTATCGGTCGGGGCTAATGGCAATCCCGGACGGACTTCAAACGCAGCGTGCGGCGAGCACGTATGCGAAGCGCATACGATAGGCGAGGCGCGACGAGGTGAGGCGAAGTGAGACGAAGCGCGGTGTGGCGCGGCGGCGCACGACGCGGCCAGTAATTATATTGGCGGCCGATAGGCATCGCCTTTGACCGACTCGATTGCACGGTAAGCAGACCGCGAAGGAAATTACCGGGCCGATCGACGTCGCCCGTGGGTCAGCGCCGAAGGGCCTGATGGCTGTCCACGGGAGCATAAGGGTTGCACGGACCTTTCACGCGACTGCGCGTCGTTCAGCAGGCTTACAGAGGCCATTCGTACTTACATCCATCCGTCTATCTCTATATCGGGCGCGAAACATCGAGGCGAGATGGATGTTCGCGTTTGATATCGAGACTTCAAGGGGATGATTGCGCGCGGGAATCTCGTGTTTGGACACCTCTCTCGAATCCTTCTCGTTGCAATTTTCTTGGAACGTCACAGGATGTCGCGGCGACGCGAAAGAGAGCTGTAGATCGGCGATCCCTTTAACGCGTTTATCAAGGTGAGCTCGTTGCACTCGTTGCGTGTCGCGAAACGCAAACGTTTTATTATACTGTGTGCGTCTAATTATATCGGGCGGCGGGAGGAGAGAGGGCATAAGTAGACGACATTGCGAAAGCGTAACCAGCTCGCTCGTCCAATTTCCCCGGCGCCGGAGCGAGAAAGAGAGAGAGAGAGAGAGATTCCGTGATTACGAGCGCTCGATCGAGGCGGATCCAATTTTCGAGACCTGCCAGCCGTTAAGACAAGCTCGGCGACCGCAAGGACACGGCTCGCGTATTAGTTGCCGGCACTCGCTCGTTCGCTCATCTACGTTGCCTCGCTACCGGCTAGAAACAATTTCCTGAAATTTATGCACCCCCGTGCGGCAGTGGCGGCGGCGGGGGTGGTGAGGAGGGTGGAGCAGCAACTCCGCCGTCGAGCCCGTAATATTTTCACGGAGGAAGGAGTAAAAAAAAGGAGACGATAGGAGAAATAACAAAACGTGCGGGTGACCGTCACCGAGGACGGCGAGGAGACGCCTTCCGTGACGTTATCGGGAGGAAACGCGCGGTGGACGATATTGCAGCCGGCGGGGGATTTTCGATCCGGAGGGGACGACACCACCAGAGCGCGCGTCGTCAATGCCGCGATAAACGCACCTTCCTGGACCACCCTCTTCGCGTCCCGTACGACCCTTTCTCGCTGCCAAAAATGAGGGGAAAACGCGGACGTGTAAAATCGGCGGGTCGTAGGTCTCGGTGTTAGCGCTTGACTTTCGGGCGAAGCGAGCGAAAGGTCGAGTAGAGTATTGGAATAATTGCGGCTATTTGTCGATTATCAATCCTTCGACCGATCTGGATGAAATTTGGTATAGTTACTCTTAAGACCCTTGCGGAAAATACAGGTTACCATGAAATCTCGACATCGAATCTCGAACATCAATTGTTTGACTTTAAATTAATTTGTTTTCTCGTTGTGCTGCTCAACATTCAAAGGGCTTCAACTTTTCGGGACTGATACGAGGTAATATTTTGCCGGCGGAGCGAGGCTTAATTGCCGGATCGAGTTGCGCGTTAAATCGCACGCTGCGATAAACATTGCGTACGATATAAGCGCGCGGATATCGCCCTCGGTTATTCCGGCCTTCTCTCGGCATGATCGAACGGCTTCGAGGCTTCGAAATCGGGGGTGTTTCGCCGCCGTGAAAAATAACACTCGACGGACACGTGTAGCAATTAATCAGCTTCGGGGGTGGCGGCTTGAAGAGGTTGTTGCCGTCACGGGCAGATGACGGCCTGCGGCGGCATCGTACTGTATTTTATACGGGTGTCGTGTTATGGTTTTGCGGTGCTCGCGGTCGTTCGCGTGCGAGTAGAACGGGTCGCTGCAATTTCCGCGGCAATCGTTATATTCGGCACAACCACCACCGAGTCGCGCCTTCCCGCGCATATATGCGTACGTGTGTGCGTAGCGTGTACGCGCATTCGCTCACGTACGCGCACGGTCGCGTTCATTTTTTAAGCTCGATTTCAGCCCGCGTTTCCCCAGGAATCATCGTCGGCCGGCGGTATTCGTACGGTCCTTCGCTGGTAATACGAGAGACTAATATTTTCCGCTTCCGCATGGGACGCTCGTCAATGTCAGCTGACACGCGCGCGTGTGTTCACGCACGAAACCCCGCGTACCCTTTCCGTAGATCAACTTTTATTCGCCGATTGCGCGGGATGCGATTCCGGCCTTGGGCTATTTTCGCGCTAACGGTAACGAGCTTGTCCAACCGACTATGAATCCGCGAGCCGTGTTGCGAATTGGACATTGGATCGCGTTTTTGCGATCGACCGCCAGCCGGGACACGGCAATCTCATTCACGGCCGTAACATTCGTTACATTCCGGATTCGGGGTAGAGTCGGCGTCGCGCATACTGTATTCAGGATGACCGATCGTCCCGATTTTCGGCTCTCATTAGAGACATCCGGACTGAACCTACTTGTCCCATTTTTTATATAACATTAAATGTAAAAAATACCTATTAACTTTGTATCTACAAATCTTAAGCTCGTAGTGTTTTCCTCCCCTTTTCTACCCTACACACACATAAGGTCAAAACTATTATAATTATTTGTGCGACTCTCAACTTTACGTGCAAGGCTCAAAGTCGCGTAATTCTCCACCTGGGAGAATGAATGGCACGTCACATACGTGACGCCGACGACTGTACAACTCGATCGCGTTGACCTGTCAGTCGCGTTGCGTGGCGTCTGCCCGACACGGGGCAGGAAGCGCGGTTTCGAAAGGAGGTGGGAAGAAAAGCATCTCCGTATTCTGAAAGGTTACGAGATATCGCGTTACGCGATAGCATCGGGACACAATGGTTCTTTGTTAAGGGTCCTTTATTAAAGTCCTATTGATTCCGCGTGACCCCGAGCGCGCGCTCCGAGCAAATGGCTTGACCCTATTTCGCCCGCGCTCATTATTATTTTCTCGTGGAAACTCGAGCTTTCCTTCGAATTGCCGAAGTGAACGCACGAACGAGCGAATCAGCGAAGAGGCGAACTGTGAAGGCGAGCTGGCGCGAATTTCCGGGTGCGGAAGGCGATATAATCCGATCGCGCTAACCATCGTAAAATCCGAGCAACTTAGAATCGAGATATACGGGATTTATCGGGCCGCCCGGGATATTCTATCGTCATTCTCTATGAGAAATGAGATCCACAAAGTTTCCCCGTATCATCTCTCTCTCTTTCCGTGCCGCATTATCGCGCGTGTATGCGGTAAATAGTGCGTGGGTGAGCCGTTAAATCGTCCGTTAACGCATTATCGCTCGACCCCGAACGATGCGTAGACGACGACCTGCATTGATTCGACGTGTTGTACGAGGAAGCGCGTTCGCGAAGGACTCGCGTATACGCGCCGCGAATAATTCGCTCATGTGGGAATTACAATCTCCTCCTTCACGGAATCCCACCCTTCACTCATTCACTCTCTCTCTCTCCTTCTCCATCTTTGTCGATTCTTCCAGAGAGCTCCATGGCGAGAATCGCCGGCATACCGCGGAACAGAAAGACGCTCTCGAGAGCGCGCTCTGCCTGCGGGGCAACGTATATTAAACGCACTTTTATCCGAGGGAGAAATTTCAAAGCGTACCTCCAGCCTTGTGCGGGTGGTGATGACTGTCAGCGTTACTTTCGCTTCGATGAAAGTCACTTTCGGTGATCGTGAATTACGAACCGATACGCGCGATCTTCGCTTTTACGATAACGTAAAATCATCACGCGCGACGAGGAGAAGAAGGAGAACGGGAAGAAATTCGGGGTGGAAAGAGAGCGGGATGATCTTACGGCTCGAAGAATGTTAATAAAAGCCGAGGAATTCGGATTAGCAGTGCGACGTGGGGGCGCATGTCGATCGTGTTTATTCGCGACGATGTCCGATCGAGTCGTCCGCGGGAATTCCCTCGTTCCGTTAATCGGAACTTTACGATTGGCCTTCGTGTCTCCTCCCGCAATTGTCAGCGTCCGATAAAGGCATCATCGGAACGTTGAACCGTACTTCCCCTCCGAAGCAGCGGCACCCCGATCCGCTAATCCGTCGGTCGCTTCACCCTCGGAGAGGGATCTAGGTGTAATCACGAAATCTACCAATTTCCGTTGATACACACAGTAGTAGACGGTACTATTGCGGAACTATTCGAAGCCAACTCCGTGAGAGCAGATGCGAGAGGGCAGGACTTCGCTACAACTTCGCCCGACAGGTGCAAAAGTTCGACGACGAAATTGGCTGAGTCGAAATTTTGCCCCTCGCATTGACCTCGCGAATTCCGTTAGAAGGACCAACGGAGGAGAAAGTCTGGAGATACAGTATTATATATAAACTATTCTTCCACTTTGTGGCAATAAATTATTTAATATTCGACTATCTCGATATTTTTGCCATTAATCTATAACCTTAATTTTAATTTTCCCCGTCGATAATTACATTTAATGATTATTATTAATTTCAGTCAGCAGTCAGTATATTAATTATGTAACTTACTCGACTGAAGATAGAATATTAATTTATCGAAATTAAATCTGGATTCGGTACAATAATAGCGATGAAGATAAATGCAAACGAGCGTCTGCAAATTTCCAACAAGACGGAATTCACTGCCCGTGGAGCATTATTAGACGTATAAATTAACACTTGGAGCATTTGCACTAGATCCTAAAACCGATATTCATAGTTGTAAATTACTTGCGACTAAGAGCGTGATTAACTATAAATTGATATTTACAGATCATTGTACGGCTATTTGGATTAATATTTCTCGTATGAAATAAATAGATAGATGAGTAATTAGAGATTAATGCAGCTTACGATTACTTATCAGATAATAATTTACAATAAATATTGACCTAAATGTCGACTCTTTATTTTCAATAAATACGTCAGAAGTCCGTTAAAATCGAAAATCTGTTGTATAATAAACAATTTACCATATCTGGAAATATCTGATGTATCGTTGTTCACGTTACAGCGTCCTCCGTCCTGGTTTCCCCATCCTACATCCTGACTCTTGGCTGCTCCCTCGTTTCAAATACTCACTCATGGCACTGACGCTGACACACGCGTAAATATGATTCAAATGGAGAAATGCGTGTTAACTAACACGATCTGCCGACGAGAGAGTTCGATTGAATATTTCAAGAGTCGACGCAATGTTTTAATCACTTGACGGGGTTTGTAACCAACGCAACGATACACATACGCGTTGCAATTCGTTTGTAAAACGTAATGACTTAAACGCGGAAAATTACGCAAATGTGAATATGTTAAATTCAACATACTTGTGTACTTTTTAACATATTCCTCAAAATAATACACAAATTTAGGTGAATTGTTTATAACACAATATTTTAGGTGTTTAAAAATACCGAGCAGTTCATTTCATATGTAAAAATTATTGATCCTTAGAAATTCGATAATTTTGTTTTTATTTTATTTTTGACAAATACGACGAATCTTTCGCACCAACATAGTGTTTCGTTGGCTTTTAAAATATTAAATCTCTCGTCGACATCGTGTTAATTAATATATGTTTCTCCAATCAAATTGTATCTATGCAAACATCAATGTCAGTGTCAGTGTCACGAGTGAATATCCGGAGTGCCACGACGAAGCAGCTGAAAGCAGGATGCTGAATCGGGAAGCCAGGACGGGAGAGCAGAATACAAGGACGTGAGCAACGACACATCATATATTTTCAGGTATGTAAAATAATTTATCATACAGAAGGTCTCCGATTTCAACGGACGTTTTGACGGACGTACCGAGAATGAAGAGATGCCCGAGTCGAAAGGCCGGCATTCGCTGACTGTCGTTTGATAAATTATAGCTCGACAATTACAGCTTCATGAGTCTCCGGATTATTCATCAACCTATATTTATTTCGTGCAATAAGAAATATTCGCTCCAACAGCCGAACAAAGGTCTATGAATACGAACTTGTAGTTAATTATACTCTCAATTAATAATGGTAAATAATTTACAACTATAAATACCGGCTGTAAAATTTAGTACATCTCGCAAGTATCGATTTGTGCGTCTAATAATGTCCCTAATAACGCGAGGCATTCTTTCTTAAAATTACCAAATACGCTCTCGCGTACGAGAAGTGTTCCGACGATTATCGGAATAAAGTCTCTAGAGCCTGACGAGTAATTATCGGAGTAATTAACGATTGTTAGCGTTTATTCGTCGTTCACTCGGCAGGAAGTGCGGCGTAGAAAATCGAAACGCGAATGATAAAAAAAAGAAGGAAAAATCGTCGCGAAAAGGGAAATAGAGGGGGGGGGGGATGAGGAGAAAAGGTACGCTCGCCGAGAGAGGAAGTCCGAAACCAATTCTGGTGGACTAAACTCGGTATCAGCGAGAACTTCCGGATCGATTCCGCGTGGAGGGCCCTCCTTTATACAATCGACGTTATTCTCTTTGCTCTCGCACTCGACAAGCTAACGATCGTAATGTAGTGCAGTTAATTCCACTCGCGAGATGCGGCGGGCTCGCTCGCTCGTTACGGGAAAAAACGCCTCGATTTTCGTCGGCTCGTGAAATACGCTTCGAGAACTCGCCCTCGTACCGCTCCTAAATGATGTATAATTAACTCGAGGGCTGATAAACCTACCCGGAGTTTTTACGCGACCATTATTCGCGATATGTATTGTGTTCCACACAATCACCCGGTGAATTACAAATGATGGTTGATATAATCATAGAATGTTTTCCAACAAGAGACGCAGAGGACATAATGTAATATTGTACTCAACACAGAATGCCTTCGTTCTTGCGAGACATTTTTAATCGCTCGGCACGCATCACGTGCCTTATTTTTATTCCCGGAAAAATGCCAACAATGACTCGCTCGGATTATCGACGCTCGAGATCATCTATGTATAACAGCCTTACCTTGCTACGAAGCCCGAAGGAGAAAAAGAAAGAAAGAGAGACGCCTCCACCGCCAACGCGATCACTCGAGAAACACGCGATCGGTCGTTCGAGCGTGGCTCCGATGCGAATTCTCCATTTTCGCGCGGCGATAACCCCGATACACCAATATCCGGTTTATTTTGCTCTTTGTCCGCCTCGATGGTTAATCGAGCCGCGTTTCGAGTTAATCGGCCAATATCCCAGTCGAAGCAGTCTGAGCAGTCGAAGCGACGCAAAGCCGATTTCGGGCGGCTTGGGAGCCGGCACTCTCTCTCTCTCTCTCTCACTCACTCCTCCCCCTCCCCCATCTTTCTTGTGTGATTCGACTCGGCTCGACAGGGCAAGGCAATCCCGTCGGGGACACGAGCTGATCGAAATCGATGGCGCGTGCGATTTGCGAGCGCGGGCAGGGGGTGTAGCGCGTGTAAATAAACCGTCGAACGTTTACAATGTAGGGAAGAGGGATAGGGCGAGAAAGGACGCGACACACACACACACGCGCGCAACGGGCGGACGGCGGCGTCGGACTCCGCAGCCGCATGTCACTCGGTTTAACCGCGTGTCAGTCGATATCATCGCACCGAGTGGAAATCTCTGCTATTGACAAGCGCATGAATATCGTTAATAATAAATAATGCCCCCCGCAAGCCCCGGCCCTATTCCCGTTCGTTCCGCGTCGCATTCTCGTACAAACCCTCCGCCCCCCCCCCCTCTCTCTCTTTGTCTGTCTGCTGCTCTCTCATTTTCTCTCTCTTTACGACTGTTCTCTGCTTCGTATTGATGAACCGGCAACGATTCGGTCGAGCAGTCGCGAGAGAGAAAGAGAGGGAGAGGAGAAAGGAGATCACTCGAAAAGCCGCTGGCCGCGTCACGACGCCGCTGGAGAATTGTTTTTTCACGCCACTCGAGCGCCGTCGAGGCGCGCGCGCGCTAACCCAATCATGACACACGTCGATCCTCTTTCCCCTCATTCATCCCTTTCTCCTCTTCGACCGTTCGTGGCGCAACCGATTTCGCATTCCGGTGCTTTCAGATCACCGATGGCGCATCGATGTCGACGCGCGCGTAGACGCGACGTCGATTATCTCCCCTGATAACCAGCGCATGCGTGACGGAGGTAGGGCCCGCCGTCACATATCGCGTTTTCGAGCGTTGGCGTCGCGACGGGTCGAGGAGCAAAAGGACCGATCGCGATATCCCGACCGATATGCGGGCGATACATTAATCACGCACTATTGGAAACGCAGCCGCGCGATAATCGGGATTTAATTGACACGCGGATATGCCTAAAAATTGCCATCTCGCGATCGCGTTCCATTCCATCCATTCACCTGTTCCCCCCTTCCTTTCGCTCAGTAATAAATATTACTCTCTTTCCCTCCCTTCCTCCTCTCTCTCTCTCTCCTCGATCGTCCGTTCGCGCGGGACTCTAAATACGCCGGAGGATTCTCGCGCGCTCTATTCCGCCGAGTGCAGCTCGCCATAACGTAATTAACTTTTTGCGTAATACCACCGGTAATGCGAAAGGAAATTGCGGGAATTAATTAAGACGGCGCGCGCGCACGGCTATCTTCGAGTATCTCGCGATACACCCGTATATACCTATGCGCGCGCTGCGCCTTCTTCATTCAGTTCCGGAAAGGGGCGTTCATATAAAAGGGCCGTTCAGGCGCAACGTGCATGTCTCGAGGGCGGCGTGCCTAGGAGCCGATGAATATGCAGATGGACCTTTCTTTCTGCCTCTATCTATCCATCTCTCTCTCTCTTTCCCTCTCGCCGACGCTCGTTCGACCAAATAAGTACACGAGGAACGGGAGAGCCGCGCGGGAACTCGCGCAGCTTCGAGAAAAAATTCTTTGCATTTTTAACGCGCTCCGTCGCGTCGCGCCGTACATCCATCGAACGAATTTCAGCAGCACCGTCGATGTCTCCGCGTCGTTCCTTCCTCCGCGATTTTTGAACGTCGTACTCACAGGCGCTGGCGTCATTATGCGCGCCGTTAGGGCGTATGCGACGGTACGCTGTTTTGTCTATGTTCCAGGCGACGAGGAAGTTCGCCCGTGGTACATACGCCTCGAGGGCTGTTCCGTTAAGATCCGATGAATATGTAGATTCTATTCGCCCGCGTCCTCCCTTTCCCTTCGGTCCTGATGCGTTCTCCTCGAAGGCGCGGAGTGCGCCTCAACTGTAGCTGCTATCTCGTTACCATTCGAGAACAATGCGCGACGGGGGAA
The DNA here is from genome assembly GCF_001313825.1 of Dinoponera quadriceps. Lineage (NCBI taxonomy): Eukaryota > Metazoa > Arthropoda > Insecta > Hymenoptera > Formicidae > Dinoponera > Dinoponera quadriceps. The sequence goes on from NW_014556310.1 coordinate 71,401, forward strand.
AACGTTTAATTGTATTATTTTTTCTGCGGAAATTGAGTTGCAGCGCTCGCGATCTGACGCGCGAAGCAGCGCGAACGTTCTCCCTGCCGGCAACGCGCGACTCTGTTAACTTTCAACACGAGTGACGGGCGGATCCAGCGCGGTCCGAATAGATCGCGTATGTCGGCAACAAGCGTCGTTATTAAATCGAGCGTTCTAATCGAATGTGTCTGCCTCCTATCGCCGCCGTAGCGACGTATCTTATTTCCGCGCGCGCGCGTTACATATGCGCGCGTTTTACATATTATATCCGCCGGTGTCATGTTTACAGAGTGCTCCTCCTCGCCGAGGAGCAGGAAACGCGCGGCGATGTATTTGCGCCTTTGCGCGGAGAAAAGACGAAAGGAGCCGGCGAAATCGCGCCGGAAGGAAAGAGCATCTGCATTATGCAGAGTGACATATATCGTGGCGCGTGCCAGAGAAATCGAGAGATGGAATACAAGACGCGCGCATCCTCGCGAGGATGGTTCGCGCGAAAGCGGCCGATGCTTTCTCGACGGCGAACCGCGACGATCGCGGAGGAAGAAGAACAAACAGGATAGAGGGGTGTTCTGGTACTTATGGAAAATAGATCCACGGTTGCCGCCGTATTTCGCCGTCGACGGCGCGTCATTCCGTGGGCGCGCGACGCGGCGTAAATACATCAGAGAGCGCGGCGCCATTAATGGAAAGGATTGCTTGTTCAACCGTGTAACAGGAAGTAGCGCTTCGACGGATCTAAATTGAAATTCGATTGTCTGCTGTGCGCTACCCCTCTCTCTCTCTCTCCGCCAACCGTGTTTGCACGTCGCGTCGACGCAATTGTGTCGGCCGTAGAGACAGAGACGGGGACAAAGACGCGGTGGCACGACTTTCCGACGGCTTGAAATGTTGCCTCGTGTGAATTCGTAATGAATATCGGGACGCGGGAAGTGAGGGTGTTTCTCCTCGTCGCGGGGGAGCCCCGAATGGGATTGTGAGGGCGAGTGACAGAGTGAGGGAGAGAAAGGGAGGGACACTTCGAAAATCTCAACGTTTGCTGTGGAGATACAATGGAATCCTTTCCGAGTCGGGACTGAAGCGCTCCGACGAATACTATCTTCTAATGCCGATACGACTATTTCTAATTATACGTAAACGTACAATATACGAGCTTCGCGGAATAATGAAGAGAAAGAAAGAAAGACAAGGGTGCATTTCCGGCGTATCGCTGAAAAATCATTTAAACTTCCTACCCCTTTGATTAAACGCGGCGCGTATGTGCGAGTCGTTATAAGCAGCGCTGCCTCGTTACACGAGTTTTCCGGCAGTGCCGTCCGGGTTTTTCGCTTCAAAGGGATCGCGGTGTTCGCGTGCGCCGCCGATGCCTCGTCGATGTCGAACGAGGCGCGACTCGCAATTAGTTGGACATTCGCGTCGAGGGGCACGCGCGGTCTATCCCCGCGCTCGATAATGCCTCTCGTCCGGATATTGCGTTCTCTCGCGCGTACAGACTTTCCCATGACATAAAGACAAACCGTGCGCGCGGGTCGGCCTTGTCACGTTCAGATGTAAAGCAGACTCCCGGGCGCAGCCACTACCTACCTACCCACCTATCCGACGGTACACGCGTCACGGGGGGAGCCGTCAGGAACACGAACACCGCGTGTTCCCGCTCTACACCTGGATGTAATACACACCGCGCACGGGCTACATCGTACCCATGCGTGCGTACGGACGTGCGTGAGTGAACCGCTTCGCGTGTTCTCTTAAGCCGAATCAGAGAAAATCGTCACTGACTGAATCAGTAAAACAGGATCGCATCGGATAATCAATAAGTATTCGCTCATTTTTAGCAGAAACACTTAGCTCTTATATTAGGAGGTTTACAATTTTAGTTCTATACTGATAATTATATCATCATTAGCGACTATTGGTACAGTGATTTAGGTGTACCGGCGCGTTTACGTCCTGGAATCGACGAAAAGACGGATGGGTGAATAGACGGACACGGTGGTAGTTTCCCGGATTTGACCCGGTGGAATGGCCCGTCACGCCAAGTTGTGAGAAACGCGTGAGCTTTCCGGATGACTCTTTCTCTCTCTTTCTCTGCAGCGCCGCGCGTGGCTGGGGCGCGACTGTGTTTGCTCTGCGAGTCGGACCAAATCCCCGTGTACACAGTGACAAAACGTACAACTTAGAGCTTAATATCCGAGGCGCAGTATAAGGGAGGCTAACGGGGGCGGACGAGCGACGGACGCGACAGCTCTCAGGGGTCTGCCGCGTCGGGATATCCGCCTTGACAACCCTATTAAATCATTTATCCACCGGCAGCGAATTAGCATCCGTAAACAGTCTTTCCTGCGGCCTCTATCACCTTGATATTTGCTAAACGTTATGAAACCAACGTGCTTCTCCTCGGTCTCTTCCGACTCTCCTTCTCCTCCTCGCTCATCCGTCGTCCATTCAACCCTCGAGGGCCTCCCTATGGCTCTCGAAAGAGAATCGATAATGCTTGCGGACGCGTTGGATATACAAAGATTGTTTGCCCATTGGAAAAGGCAGCGGGCTGGTGTCGATATCCATCGTATATATGATCGACTCTATATCATTGTTAAGAGAGGTTCGGACACAAGAAAGTGAGAGAGACCTTTCTCTCTCCCTTCCTCCCTCTTGGCGAGAGCGCGAGCACTCTCGAAACTCTCGTGACAGTTGTACCTGCTCGACGTAAATCCCTTTCGAGTATTTTTTTACGCTGTTCCGCCAGGGGGATTATTCCGTGCACGTGTGAGGAGGCGCACGCTGTGCCGCTACCCTCCTCGAGCAACCCCCGTCTCTCTTCTCTTTCGTTATTTGAAAAGAAGCGGGGTTCTCCTCCCCCTGGCATGATCTAAACCGCCGCAGATGTGCGCCAAAATTAGACGAGCTCGTTAAATTGGAAAACACCAGACGTGCCCGCGCGATTACGCGAGCAATCGGAACGAATGTAAATTAATAATCGCGACGTAACGCGATTATGACTACGCGAGCCGAATCAATTACAGACGAACGATACCGGCCAAGCTTCTGTCACGCGATGTTCGATGGCATTCCAGCTCCGATGGCATTTCGCTCCGATTCGTCGGTTGTTAGGCGAGTTTTCGCACATTTTGGAATATTCTCTCTTTTCCTACCTATTTTATTTTTTTTGTTCGAGCGAGATCGAGAGATAACGCACAACTTTTTCCGCAGTTTTGCCATCTCCTCCTCCGCCCCCTCCTGTTCAACGCGAATGTTTTCCCCGTTTTACATGTGGAGCACGTGCGCAATTTTAGTGGATTTTTTTGCGGAGTTTCGGAGTTACTGACTTTGATACTTTGGGTATTCAAGCGTGCCTCGGGTTTACCGAGGATAGACTACAGGCAACTCGCATCATGCTCGTGAAGTAACTACGTGCTGTAGAGGTATGTATGGCGATGTGTTCTCCGTTACGTTACCCAACGGTTATACAAAGTTCCCCGTGGATGGATTTCGGCTAGACCGTTAGAGCGAACTCGATTACTTCGCCGGATAAAATAGTGCGGTGAACTTGAGCGCGGGCGTACGTGCGATTGCGCCGCGATTAATCTCTTTACATTCGAGCGGACGCGCGACATTCCTCCCTTCTCTCATCGTATATCGTTGTTTTCACTGTATTATACTTCACCGCGGAGAAATGAGGGGCGCCATTTTGGTTGGAGAAAACGGAATTTCTCGTTCTCATAAACCAAATTCGATTCTTATCATCAGAAATGGATAATATTGTTTACTTTAATAAAAATGCGTTTGAAAGCTGGGAAATACGGGAAGAAAGATTTAACACACGTTGGTGTATAAATATTATACCATTCGATTTGCATTGTACCGGCCTCTCAGACCGCAAAATCGATGCATTTCCGAAAGTACAAACCATTAATGCGAAAAGGACAACTTTTAATATATTCCATTTCCCTGAATTCGAAATTGGTCTCACAGACCGAGCGCGAATCTCAGTGTATTAGAAAATCACGCGAGTCGAGAAAGTTTAATCTGTTTCAATAAGCGATCTCGAAGAGATCTCTTTTATCTCCAAGATTTCTCTTTGAAGATTGCAGTGAAGTAGACACGAATGGCTCTCGTCGTACGGAACGCCTCACATACAGGAATGGGAAATCTTAGGCGATCCTTTTTCATTCCTTTTTAGAAATGATAGGTTTCGGATACGCCGACGAAGCGCAGTTTCGCCCTGATATTTCGCAGAGAAGAAGGGGGTCTCTTTTCACTTGGACAATCTTTTTTTAGATACGGTAGAGACTATACGGCGCTATTTCAATCCTGTGGACTGAGGCGGAGGCGACAGGACGCGTGGGATTTGGGAGCTTTAGGGAGGACTTTATGGTAAGCATCTTCGATTTTCCGTTAAGGTTATGGGCCGCGGCTAGGTGTACGAATCTGGCTTACAAACGGAGTCTATTCTACGGATTTTCAAGGATAACCTGATAACGTCTAGCGACGACGATAAGCCGGCGTCGTCTGTCCGTCTATGCCGAGAGCGGACGAGAAGAAACGAAAGAAGAGGGAGGAAACGAATATAGAATGACAAATAGGACTCGCAGGGGAAGGGGGCTCATAAAGGAATGGATTAAGACGCGTTTATGAACAAACGGCGGAGTGTGAACAGATCAAGGATAAGAAATAGCGCGAGAATCCAACTCGCTGGATAGTCCGACCGGCGGGCCCGATGGGATTTAATAGTCGGTATGATGGTGTTTCCTCTCGCGCGGAGGACGGAAAGCAGTTCAGCGATAGTTTATCCAGCTATAACGAGCGTGCGATGTGCTTGTAAAGCCCGAGTCGTTCCCCGACGCGTCGTAAAAACGAATCGCGCGGCACCGTGCTGAATGGCCGTTTGTTGGCCATCGATCCGTCGTCGAAGCGTTAACAATCCGATGCGCGACGCATCTGAAATCCATTTTCAATTTGAAAACGAGGTCGGAGGAACTCGTTTTGTTGAATCGGAAACAGGACGGTAGGAAATTCAAGGCGTCGAGGGCAAACACGGGTGCTGACATTGTGTAAACATGCTGTGACTACCTCCCTCCCCGTTCACGACGACGACAGCGGCGACGGCGAACATGAGGAAGAAGACGACGAGGACGACTGACGTCGACGACGCGATGCGGCTTGCCGAGAAACTGGATATAACTGGCCTTAAGATAGAAATTAAATACGCTCGATTGCGACATGACGGTGTTCATTTTCTGAAATTAGAAACTGCAACCCGTAGACTCCGCTCCGCCTTACCACCTATACTGGCGCCCGCAGGAATCCATTATTTCCTAGAGATTGAGGAAAATTGTGTTTGTCATGCCACTCGGCCCGCTCGGTTTCATAATTCGCTCGCCCGGAGTCGCTCGTGGTTATCGAATCGTGCATCAACGTATCAATGGCTGTTGCGTTGAAAAGATGAAATGGAATTCACTTTGCGCGATTTTCGAAATCCGATTCTCGTTTTCGTAACTTGACGTTGCTGAATCTCCACTCGGAGAAAGAATTAGTCGTCGGAGCTAAAACTTCTTAACTTTCTTATACGCGAACATGTGCGGTTACATGTACGCTCTTATTGTGCTAGAAAGTACATCAATCTGAGCATTTTCGGTCGAGCTCGTTTTTAGCGACTTGAAAACATGGCAAAAATTAAACTGGGTTGTCTGCACGAACGTCTTCCGTTCCTTCGAGAGAGAGAGAGAGAGAGGAAGGGAAAGCAGCGAAGGAGAATGAGGAAGTGGACGAAGGAGTTGATTGAAAGCGCTCATTTCCTCGAGTTTCCAGCACGAGCAACAAACCGTGATACAACCCCTTGCGGACCCGAGCCAATATCTTTGCTTCGCTTAGTCCGTTTCACGCTCCGGATAATATGAGGTCATTTCGCAGGTGGATCGATCTACGAAATTGGGCGTCCTCGTCGTCGTCCCAAGACGTCATGTCGACCGCGTCGTATTTAAGGACGTAATCGAGAGTTGCGAAAGGGAAACATAATAAAGCGCTCGCCACGTGGCTTACGATTTTCCGGCGCGTTCTTTTCACGAAACAGCCGTCTGTCATTTTGAATTTTCTGCCGATCTGTATCCTCTGTCATCGAACCAAGGAAAAAAATTTGGCTCAGGTTGTTCTGTAAACCGACATATCCGTATTTACTGGTTTTTTAACCGGTACTGAACTTTGCTGTATCACTTCACGGAATACAACTGAAGAAGTCGGGACATCACTTTTTCCACATCATCAAAGAACAATACATATATCTCAGAATTGAATTTAAAGTTGGAAAAATATATAAGATGAAAAATAGCGTGTAAAGTAATCGGTCATGTAAGTCGCGCGAGTTACGGAAGATATCAGACCGTCGCACGGAGACACGCGGCACGACAATGTTATCATTGCATCGGTGCTTTATCGTCCATCGCCGCCTCGGGCTATCCCGGGGAGTAGTATCAAGCTCGCAGTACAAATTAGCCGGCGCTGCGACCGTTCCCTAAGTAAATTGCCGCGCGAAATTGGCGTTCGAAGGGGGAAGGAGAGGCGGACAGAGAAGAAGAGAAGGAGAAAGACGCGCTTTCCCCTTTGCGTCTCACGAGGATAGGAGCGATGAGTACACGTCGCGGAGAAGGCCTCGCCGCGGAACACGGCGGGTGAGTAAGTAACGTACAGCGCCGCTTGCCTCCGGAGTACGTAAATCTCCGCGCTGGAACCGGAACTCGCTTAGCGGCAGATTTAGTACGAGGCGTCGACTCCGCCTAGAAACCGCGGAGGTTCGAGTTAAATGGTTTATGCAAGACCGAACGAAGCGGTAATGAAGTTCTCTCTCGGCGGAGAGAGGGGAAAGGGGGGAAGCCCGCGTGTACAAGGATAATCTACGGGACCCTCGATTTATCGTCCGTTTATAATACGTTTACCGCGTTCCCGCGCGTGTTCGCCGCGCGGCTCTTTAAGTGGGCGATGCGCGCACTCCCGCCTAGCGCGCCTGGACGATACGGTCGCTTCGCGGGAACATGAAAATCCTCTCCGGACTCTCCTCGTATATATCCCGGATGCGTCGCAATTATATGGAATGCCGTGCATCATCCCGCGGAACGCGGAGGAGATGGGAATCGCGGCCGGCTGTTTTGCAAAATCGGTTCGCCGGTCCGCGCGAATAAATCACGAGATACTTTTGTTCGGCTCCGATAGCGGCTTACTAGCCGGTGGGCTTTTAAAAGGAAGATGAATTGGGATAGAGGAAGATGGGGAGGTGCACTGAGCGTATACCTTTACTAGCTCACAAAACTCACTGGTACTTTTCATTTTGGGTACGTTATGACTAGGAAGCCTTACGAAGGTGAAAACCACACGATACCAAGTATTTCTGAAAGAATCGGGGCAGTTGGTTCTCCGTATGCGATCCTAAGATTGAGTTCTTTTAACTCAATTCAAGTTATTCCAATCGATCTGTTTTATAATGTACGCACGTCCGGACATAATGCGAACGATTAAGAGAAATCATCGAGTCTGGGAATGATAAATGTTAAAGTTTTATTAAGGTTCAGTATAAACACTGTTCTCCAGACGTTTGTTAACGCATTAGAAGGCGTATTGCGAATTAGTTAAACAACGCGCACGAATCGGTTTTATGCGCGAACTAAGTAGCGGTAAAATCGAAGTAACCTCGATTTAGTACACGAATATGGGAACTTCATTCATGTGCCTGCTGATATAACCAAACTTTGATATACTGCGGCGATATATTTGGTGAATTGGATATGCCGGGTTGTGCGCCGAGTTCGATCATAGCGAGGATGGCGGAAGCGGAAGGTATTACGCGGGGCAATCAGACCGCGGGGAATCAATTACTGCCTAACGTAGGGATTAGTCCTAAATTCGGCATCGAACGTAATTGCATCGCGCGGATAAGCGAGGAAGTTCAACGAGGACCGTAACCACTTTCTGTCCGTGGGAAGACTGTCTTTGAAGTTTCCATCTCGGTGCGTGCAACGCGGAAAATCACGCGAAAAATTTTATCCAATCACGCGTCATATTAAAGGGAAGCGGGGAGGAAACGCGCGCGCGAATTTTGATAGCTGCGCGACTCTTTTCCGGGGCGCCGACAAGAAGTGTTATCGAGAAATATATCGACAGTTCTGTCTTGCGTCGGCGAAGATTAATATACTCCCGCGGCAACGTGCGAAGCGCGCCTCCTCGACACATACGGATGGCGGATAAGCGAATCGCCGACACGTGCTAGCAATAAGAGGACATGAAATTGTCATCAAGATCGTTTTCCACGAGAAGGTCCGTTCGCGCGACTTTTGGAAAAAAAGGGAAAAAGGGAAGGCGATCGTTCAAAGTGCGCTAACGGCCCTTTATGCGGAAGACGCCCCATCGCGATTGCGCATGCCCTTTCTCCCTTTTTAAAGTAAGGAAGATTCGGAAGGGCGAACAGAAGCAAAGGAAATAAAGCAACGTGAAGAGCGATGCAAGATGAGAGAGAGAGAGAGTGTGTGTATGTGTGTGTGTCCGTAAAAGTAAAAGGTAGAGAAGCGGAAGACGTGAGGGACAAGAGAGAGAGAGAGGAAAAATAGCAACGTGCACCTCCATTTGTAACCGATGTTTGCTTTGCCTCGGCTGCTCGTTGAAAGCTTTTACACCGGGCGGCCGTTCGAAAAGCTACTTGGTACCTGCCAACATCTATACGGTAATTCAGCTCGCATCTCCGCTAATTACCCGTCAGAGAACGTTAATGCGGCTATTGATCCTCTTTCATGTCGCGCGCTCTTGCATCTCGCTTTTTAAACACGCACGTATGGGGCACCTATTTCACGCTTTACGCCCTCCGCCGATGAGTGTACGCCGTGTTGGAAAGTACCGTGGCTGCGATTGTCCGAGGAGGCCCGTTAAACATGGGCGAAATTACTTTTTTTCAGCGACGACACGGCGCGACATCAATCTCAATTATTCGCTAATTAATAGTCTCTCATCCTGAAATTCCTTTCTAACGCGAAACCATGTACCGTATGGCGTTACAATGTACGGACTGTGATTTATAATTTATCACACATTTTAATTTAACATTATACATAGTTTTATATTTATATATTGTATAATATAAATAATTATAAATATATAATGTGTAAATATATTATATAACATATATAAAACTATATATATATATATTTTTTTTTTCTTCTTCTTACATTATATATTATAAATAATTCAGTATTCTATTCAACGTGCTTTTCTTTCAATGTGAAAAAATGTTAATGGCACGTATAAAGCGCTACGTGTCGGCTTTTTTATTCCTCTCTCGAAAGTCGCGTCCGTTCGCAGATGTTGTTTTAAAATCACCCGAGGTAAAGCCGGCTGTATCTCCTCGGGTCATCGGTATCGTTTAAGAGGCTCGGCACTTGCTTTTCTCGTAAAGAAAAACTCGCGCTCGGAGTTACGCTCTATAAAAAAAATGGGGGGGGGGGGAACACCACGGGAAAACGAGCGGAGGAGTCGCGTTGTTAATCAACAGTTAATGCGCCGTCGACAAAACCCAGCGGGTTTTAATTAAAATCGTCCGCCACTCGGTGCGTTCCCGGTCGCGTCGTTAAGATCGTGAGAACGAAAATCGAAATCACCGGGAACCGTGCGGCCGCCATTGCGACAGTCGACATGAATATACTCGGCAGCACAGAAAACTGGAAAGAAATTTATCGCCTGGAAGAACACATATGTGCGGCAACAAGTACAGAGAGCGCCGTTCTGTTGCTCGAAACAGATACGATTTTCTGGAAGGTGCACAGATCAAGGAAAAAACGAACGCTTCGATTTCACTGTACACACACACATATATAAAAAAAAAAATATATATATATATATATATATACGGTGTGATTTATCTTATATATATATAATATATTGTATAACGTGAATGGTCTAATCATCACGATGGCATGTACATTGTGATTACACTGATATAACACAGTTACAATATAATTCCTACATCTCGCGTCGGATGCATCATTATCTGTAATATCGTAATTGTCGCAGCCGTACAAACCTCGCCTGCATTATATTATTCAAATGAAAATCGTAACCGAATACATCGCTATCATTCGCCGGTGCAACGAGGTATCGTTTGATGATTAAAACGCGATGCCATATTAACGGACCGGCCGCGGCTATCAATTATTCAAATTGCGAATCGAGAAAGCGAGAACGCCGAACGAGTAACTCTTCCTGTAACACATGCGTGCAGCGGAAAAAGGATTGAATAACAAGTAACCAAATTTAACAACTGCTACAAAATAATTTAAAGACGCGGGTCGAACGCAAGTACTTATTACGAAATAATTAGATTAGACAAGGTAAAGATGTAATAGCTTCAAGAATAAAGATCTGGAACATTATTTGAATTATATTTAGGTCAAAAAAGTAGGATATTAAAAGGATTGAGCAAATCATAAATGAGAAGGTAGACAAGGTAATCGATCCATAAAGTTCTCTCTCTGCCCTCTCACCCTCTTGCTGCTTCCTCTCGCGTGTCGCGATCGATGATCGACGAGTGGACAAAATACTGGTTCGCGTCTCGTCCTTGACGATCGTTCGCCGCCAGCGTCAATAGTTTTACCATTCCAACCATTCTTACCGCTGGCTGCACACCGTCGACATCACCGTCCCCGCCGCCTTTGCCGTCGTCATCGATGATGACGCTACGTTGACGACGACGATGTCGCGACGTAGTCCGCGGAGAGTCACGAAGGGAGAGAAAGGGGTTGGGAGTTGGTTACCACGGATCGATGGATCGGAGAGATTCAAATAATCCCTTACCCAATCTACCTACCTTCGGTTGCCGTTCGCCACCCCGTCGCCTGTTGCCCCCCCCCCCCCCCCCCC
>NW_014556310.1:82333-89827 GCF_001313825.1 Dinoponera quadriceps
CCCCCCCCCCCCTCCGCAGCCTCTTGCAGCGGCCCTCGTCACCTGAGTAAATTTGGGAAACGCCGGTATTAAGGGTCCTCCGTGGTACACGAATTTCTACTCGTCGGTTCTACGCCGTCTGGATAGACGCGGGCTACCGCCCTTCCCCCCTGCCCCCCTGCACAGAGACGGCAAGCCGTGTAGAGCGTGCCGTGTCAGAGCGAGTCTCCGGTAATGGAAATGGGAATTCGTGGTAACGGGGCGAGCAGTTGGTCTCAAAGCCGAGCGGCTCGGATGCTGAATAAACAGCGGCTACGCGTCTTCACAGGAGGCTTGTAAATATATCGACGACCGACCGATTGATTGATTGATTAGCGGGATCGCGTCACAACCACTGGCAGCGCGTTTCGCGTTATCCTCCCGAGACAGAAGTAGGACTCCGATAAATATGCAATTTCGCGTTTTACAGGAATGTTTTATTCGGAGAAGAGAGTGTGGGAGGAAAGTTATGGTTATATCCGATTACCCGCGGATGCTGTAGTCGAAACTTGGTAAGAAGATTAATTACGAGAGGGAAAAAGGGCGCAGAATTATTTGGAGCATTTGGTCGCGAGCGCGCGCGCAAGACGGTTGAAACGGCGGTGCGCAAACTCGAGGCACGATCGACGATTGTTCCCGGCGGAAGTCACGAAGAGAGTTATGTTGATTGAGAAGTCGAATCTCCCCGGTGGTTACTTGCCGTCCGCCGCCTGGCCGCGAAAGTCGGCTTCCGAGGGATTTTCATGAATAGAGGCATTCGCTATTCTTCGCTGCGCTACACGGAGATGTAATTATAAAATCGTCCTTTTGTCCCGCAGGCTCTCATTGAGGGGAGGAGCGCCTCTTTGGCGTCGCAAACTTCTATTGTGTCGGTGTAACTAGAGAATTAAATCACTTTTACTTCTCGGTTATTATTCCGCGACTCCGGATCATTAAATGGGGATTATTATTTAAAGCCTCGCCGAGTAAACTCGCGTCCGTGATCGAAGGGAAAAATTCCGGATGTCCCCCTCGTTTTGCCTCCCCCGTTCTCTTTCTCACTCTCAAGCTCTCGGACACCGGCAAGGTGCGCGTGTGTGCGTTGTGAGATTTCCGTTTTTCGTATTGCGCGGGCTCACGCGCGTGATAGATGCGGAAACGTCGGGGAAAAACGTCGCGCTTGCCAACGTTCCATGTGTCGCCTTTCGACGCGAAACACTCGTCGTTTTCAGCCAGCCAGCCAGCCAGCCGAATACGACACTGAATATCTTTTCGCCGGGAAAGTGTGAATTCTTTATCTCCGAGATGCAGAGAGGCTTGACAGTTTGCCAATGTCAGGCAGGAATAAAAAAGGCAAACGAACGCCAGTCGGACCAGTCTTCGCGGAGAAATATATATATATATATATATGTATATATATCTATATACATGTATATACATGCGTATCTACATAAGTATATATACACACACATATACATCTCTCGAACATTCGTTCTTCTACTTTTATTCTCGCGGAAGGCAAGATGCCAAACTATCTGAAGCTCGTCCTATGTGCGTATACGTAAAATACATTTTCACGCTCGCGCAGAAGGGAAAGCATGAATTACGTTAACAGGATTTACCAAGCCCGATACCACCCGTCCCGTTCAAACAATTCTTCCGTCTACGGGAGGCGGCAGCATGGGAGAGGGGCAAGTGTCCTGTCAAAAGTAAATATTCGCTTATCGATAGACGACTTTCGCGAGCGGCGTCGGAGGTAAGGGTGGTTTTATCACCGATGTGTCGCTCGTCCGCGTTCCGTGTGTTTAACGGGACCGTCAGCTCGTTCAGATTCGCGACGCGAAACTACCGTTGAGAAGGGGAAAGGGAGAAGGAGGGAAAGCCGGGACGCTTTACGAGCGTGCTTCGCGCGTTGTCTCTTTATGCGTTTGACGCTCGTTTCGCGCGAAGAACCGCCGGCGTTTCCGGTTACGAGTGTGAACGCGCGCCGTCCGTTTACTCCTCGCATCTTCGCCTCGATCGTATCTCGCGCCTGATTACGCGGAAGACTCGTCGTTTCCGACGCAGGACCGGGAATGAAAACGTCGGCGGGATACACCGTCGAGGTCAGGATCGCAGCTCAAAGTCGTCGTCGTCGTTGTCAGCGTATACCGGGAATAACATTCGCCGTGACGACGCCGGTTCGCCGTCCTTTATTAAAGGTCCGCGCGACGTTGCTTTGAAACGTGATCAAACGCGACCCTGCGGCGCAAACGGCCGGGACGTCTTGACGGATGATGAAGATCAACGGGAGCTTACGAGTTCACGAGCTCTAGCTTCTCTCTCTTTCTCTCTCGTGCGGTGGGCGGCTTCAGCGGTGGCGATAGTTGCGAGGATCTTCGCGCGAGAAGCGTTTAATTTCGAGAAAACGGCGTGCGCGGCCGATGAGAACATATCCGCCAGCCCGCTCGCCAGGACGGACGGATAACGGATATCTCGGATGGTTAATTAGGACGATCGTAATTAGCGGGATAATTGACAATGTGGCGCGTTCCCGTAGTCGTATCGGCTAATTAATTGATACTGACACCGACAAACAGGAGCCCCGGTTTCGCGTTTGCACGCTGCCAATTGGCGGGGGAGTGCAGAGGGATTTCCCTCGGTATCGGTCCGCGTTATCTGTTCCGCGATGAAATTCAGTTCCGTCGAATTTTCCGGCGAAAACTCCCGTCACGCTTAGGCGGCCGCGTGAAATCACGGGAGAGGGGGAGGAGACTAATCGCGAAGGAATTATTAAACGCCCGCTATTGCGCAATCGGCGGCTTTATGAGGACGAGATACCTCGTTCCGATTGACCAAAGCCGCGTAATAATAAGGATAAAAAAATAGGGAGATAGAAGTAAACGGGCCGCGCGGTTGCAAGATCCTCAAACGGGAGTCAAGCGCCGATCGGGGCCGCCGCAAAGCAGCGGGGTGTGACGGGGAATTAGTTAAGTAGGCATTATTAATGAGTCTGGCGGCGCACCGAGAGAGAAAGAGAGCAGCGAGATACGCGCATGTACAACACGCGTATTAACAAGTCGGCGCTAAGGCACTTTTTGCGTAATGCATGGCCGCTTTTCTCGTGTCGAAACGCGCGCAGCTGCCCCCCACGGGAATGCGATTCCCGGCCGAAAGTGATCGGGGTGGCGAGGTGGGGCAGATCAGCGGGAAACGTGAGCGCATGTGTACAATAATATCGACGTTGCAAGTAACGCCGGTCAACGGACTTCGTATCACAAGTTGTATATCCCTTTTGAATGTTAATTTTTTCTATTTGTGCACGGAAAAAAGCTTGGTTGTACCCACCAGAACGCATCTGGTTGTTCCCCTGCTGGTTAATGCAATCAGATTTATTTCCCCGTGTGTTTGTATGTTTAAGCAGAGAATTACAATAAAAACTATTATTCAGATATAGTTCAAGAAATATATACGCAGAGAAAAAGATTTTAATTATGTGAACTATACATGGGGAAAGAAGATATAGTCGTCTTCGTCCAAAGATACAATTTTTGCATGGACCGGTATAATCAACGTGTTAACAAATTAAGGGATATAATCTAAGATAGAAGATATCAGCGATGCGCGAGTAAAACGGCGCGATACTGATTTCCGCGCACCTTCGTTACCTCACGAAAAGAAAAAACAAAAAAGAGCGGAGCGCGGAAAACAAATACAAGCTGAATTGCAGAACGGGTTTTCCGATCGAGAAATACAATTTCCACTTCGACTTCCTCGTGGATTTACGGCGCGTATCGCCGCGACAGATCAGGTTTGTTTTTCAAATGAGAAATATAATGTGCAGATAATTTTCCGAGAAACGTCAGGCGGCAAGCTTCCCTTCGGTGGAAACGGGTATGTCGACGTCGCGCCTGTAATTTATACGCCGCCTTCGCGGGCGAGCACGCGCGCGCGATCGCACAGCGCAGTTATTCAATTAAATAAATTAGAATATCACACAACGACTCTCTTTCTCTCTCTCTCTCTCGATTTCACGGCAGACGGAGCACGGAGAGCGAGACGGTGCAGACTCCGCTGTGAGAGTCGATCCGTTTTTTGCAAGCATGTTAGAGGTTTAAAAAGTTAATCCGAGAGTCACGTCGAAAAGGCTTTACAAGCAGGTGAGAGGAAGGATGATTCGGAGTTTTGGAAGGGTCGATCGAGAGAGCCGCCCGGCAACGTCGAACACGCCCGGCTTTACAGAATGTGCGCGCGTCCTTAATTAACCCTTTTATAAATATCCTTACAGGGCATCCCTAATTTCCCTTCGTTACGCCGCGATGGTGGGAAGCAGTTTCGCCATCTCGTTGCCTCCTGGCCTTGGCTTTCTCTCTCTCTCTCTCTACTCGTCCCGTTCGAGAGAGCAAATATAGAACCAAAGAGCCGCGGGAAGCCGGCTCGTGTTAATTATCCATACCACGATACCTCCTCTCTCTCTCTCTCTCTCCTTCGCAATGCCTTTTGCTTTGTCTGTCTTCGGGGCTGTTCCCGATACCTCGTATACAAGGGACTCCGTTGCCAAGAGCAAGGGCGGTGGGGGTGGCGCGACGAACTAGCCGGAACACGACAAGAAGCAAAGATACAGAAAGAGGGGGGCGAGACAGGCGACTTTGTAATTCGGTGCAGCCGACAACAGGGAAACAGACCGGCCGCGCGGCAAGAGTCCGGATTCGCCGGCGGAATACATCCCTGGATGAGTTTATTTAATTGCGGTGCGCGGCTCCCTCTCTCTCTCTTTCTTTTTTTGTATTTCTATCTCATTCTTCGTCTTTTTCCTGGAGCGTCGGAAGAAAAGGAAAAGAATCGGTAACTCCGCGCGAAGTTTGCGTTATGAGAAACGGGAACTTTACGGTGCCGGCAGAAGTTGTCGAGAGTTTCGCCTGCGTCTCGCGTATAATTCGCGGAGGGACAGTTTGTAAATTCTTACCTTGCAACACACAGCTTTCTCCGCCCGAGAAGAGATCTCGCGCGCGCAGTTCGTTACTCTCGGAAGAGACGTCGCTAGCCGACGATTTGACTCGGAGAAACGCCGGCTTGTGTAGGAAGCTATCCTCCGTCACATTGCGCGCGTGTCGAAATCAGAACGAGTTCTCACCGGTAGGACGAATATATGTATATATCACGCTTGATTATTTCTATAATCCGCGTTAATTCCGACGAGTCGATGCGTTAATCCCCGACAAGAGTTCCCGCGATTGCGCGCGCATTGTGTCCTTGTCGAATTAATTCCAGCTCCGGCTGGTTGCCTCTCCGTATTCCTTCCGCGGGTAATTGATGAAAAACGAGCTTGTTAACAGATACGACGATAACGATCCGCGCGGCCAGCGATATCGCGATGCGACCGTGTCGTTTTTCATGACTGTAATTATCATCCTTGACCTTGCTACCGGAATTACACGGCGGGAGAGTATATGTGAGGGTGTATGTGTGTGTGAGTGAGAGAGAGAAAGGCAAGGGATCTGGCTTCCGTGTAAGCGAGCGGGTAGTTCCGCACGTCAGCCCCGAGCGAGTAATGTGGATTATCCGCAACGATCGATCAGTCCTCTAATAGCTCGCTCAGGGGTAGGGGCGGTGAGATAATGCAAAATTGATGAGTCCCTCCGAGTGTTTGTAATCCCGAGAAATATATTGAAATTGCCGACGATCCGCCAGCGACGGCTGAAAATGATTCGTCGGCCGGCGCAATAATTCTGGATGATTTGCCTGGGATATTAGCGCGAAAAGGAGGAGGAGAAGGAGGTTTACGAGGTCTCCTACCGCGAATTACCGATTCGGTTCAGCCGCCGGTATTTGATGTCGTCGCGATGCCGAATAACGATCGTAATTTCGTAGCGGATCGCGGATCCATTGTCGGGGGCTGGCGCGAGCGACCGTTGATACTGCCTTTCACCCGCCGCCGTCGTCGCGGCGGATTCGCGTGTGCGTAATTAAGCGGACTTTTTCGCGATTGTGACTGCTCGCGAGAACCTGTTTGTCCCGCAGTGAAATGTTGCCTGGCGCTCGATCGTGATTCCTCGCTCTGTCGGCGCAGAGCCGAGAGCTGCCGCTTTCTGATATTTCCGAACGGTATGAAGCATGCGTGCGTGCGTGCGTGAGCGCTCAAACGAGCGTGCGTGGTCGACGAGTAGCATTTTCTGATTACAGTCTGACGTATATTGGCTACTTAGTGTTCGCGGCCTGGTCGCGCCCATTAAAGCATAACCTGAAGTACGATCGCGATTCGATGCGCGTTTCGCGACCTGCGAAACACACTGACGGGAAGCCACTCTCTCTCTCTCTGCTCGTGTATCCGTGCGATGGATAGCACTTGTGCCGCTTTCGATACCAATATATTGAAAGTAGTGCCGAGACGAAGATACACGAAGATACACTGGCGGCACTAATCCTCTTTGACGCGATACCGTAGCGCAACCACCGGGGAACTTCCCCGGAACAAGATTTGCCTTTGTAACGGGAGAGAGTCTATCCGCGTGAGTGCTTCGTGCCGAGAGAGGCACCTTCATAAAGGTGCACGCCGAATCCCCTTGGATTCACGTGTCTGTCTGGGAATTCGCTCGATGTTAACCAGTCGGTGCATATTAATTCCGAGGGATGGAATATCTCGATCTTTGAAGAAGCCAGAATAGGAGGAGGAGAGGGAGAGAGAGAGAGAGAGGGAGAGAATAGGAGAGGAGGAGAAGGGAGAGAGAAAGTGAGAGCGGAAAAGGGGGCTGAGCTGACGATAGAGGCAGATTCCTCTTCCTTTAAAGGTCCTTTTCCCTACCGACGATTCCTGGGATTTCTTCGTTCGTGGGAATTCTTAAGATCAGTCGGGGCGGAGGGCGGATTTTCGCGATAGAGACGGAAAAGGTGGGGGACGACGGACGGACGGACGAATGCTGCAGGTGGAAGTGGAAGAAGGAGTTATTAACGATTATCGAGCTTTAAAGGATCCTCCGTTCCGACTATCACCTCCGCAGCCACCACCGCGCCGTAACCAACCACCCTTATCGCCTCCCGCGCGATTAAACGCGAAGCGCTGTATTAGCAAAGATCCTCCCAGCGCTGGAACTCGCGATATTTGAATGCGAGTCTCGTGTGCGCCGCTTGGCCCGAAAATACATGGCATACAATTTACCTGCGCTTCGCGTTCACGTATACCTGCACGCGTTCGTTTACATAGCGGGCCGGCGCGCGTTCCACGGGGAGTAACGATCCGGGGGGCTGTATTCGATTTCGTTAATGGCACCCCGTCGCTCGTGCAATGTCGTAATTTTTAATGAGCCGTGCGACCGCCGCTTAGGGGAGGCGGCGGGTGGCGCATTAATGCGGTCGAAGTGAAAGTTTCTGATGATACCGTTGAAATCGGCGGGCCCGACCGATTGCGTCACCGATCGAGATCTCCCCGGCGATTCGGCGAGGCTGATCCAGATACAACAATGTCTCGCTTACCATCGGGATATTAATTGGCTTCGAAGTTTCTCCTTCTCCCCCCCCCCC
>NW_014556310.1:89856-145113 GCF_001313825.1 Dinoponera quadriceps
CTCTCTCTCGAGTTCTGCCGGTCGGCGACCGGAAGATTGTCGGGAGAAACCAAATACGCGCGATCTTCAGGCACGAAAAGTTGGGGTCGGCAATTAACGTTAAAATATTCGGCAGACGTCCCTTAAGTTATTAATCCGCTCTGTCCGTCAGGCAGGCGCGATCGCGGAATCTAGCGTAATGTGACACGTGACGCGGATAAGGAGACATAAAGATAAGGATGGAAATACTTTACATTCGAGTTACATGGAAGCGCGCCCGCGCGAGGATCTCCCTAATTAAAATGGAATTTAAATGGGATTACGTAGAACGTATCATTTATACAAGGTATCGTGTCGCCGTCAATAAAATCGTGATATGATATGACGTGAACGTGTAATGAATACAAATGACTCCTCTCCATGCAGGCGAACGACTAAGAGCCGACTCGTTGAATAAAACATTCCGATAATTATTAAGGGCACGCTTTTATACCCGCATCGATACTTCCGACGCGGGATCTATTTTCACGATCGCCTTCTCACTTGCGACTCATCATTCGGAGATGTACGAATAATCAGTATCTCGTGAGTGTATTATTATCGGCCGTCTCGCGTCGATTCCGGTCTCGGGAAATCCGGAGCGATCTTGCTTCGAGATCGCCGGACGATTTGTCGGGGACGCTTTTCCAGTGGACAAGCGTTTACGAGCCACTAAAGCCGCCCGCTTCGCGCGTAGCCGCGACTACGCCGTGCGATATATATTTAGAGAGAGGAGGTTATACCCCGTTATACGTGGAAACCCGGCTTAGAGGTTTTGCCGGGTTACATTCAGAACGTCTTATTTATTGCCTCTCGTCTCTTCCGCGCCGTGCCGGAGGTGGAGGGCATCGGGGTGGATGGTCCCCGCTCATCCACCTTGCACTTTCATAAGCCTGGGCTCGTCTCTCTCGCGCATACGTAATCAGCCGCCGGAAAGAAGCTGCTATGCCGAGATAAAGTCACAGCCTGCGAGCGATGGCCAGAGAGAGAGGGAAGGAAAAATGAAGAAGAAGAGGGTGAAGTAGAGAATGGGATAGTGAGAAGAGAAAGGTCGGACGAAAAGAGAGAGAGAGAGGGAGAGAGAAGGAGAAAGAAGAGTAGGAAGAAGAAAAAGAAAAAGCAGAGGAGGAAGAAGGAGAAAGACGATGATGAGAAGGTGGAGGACGAGGAGGAGGTGAAGGTAGAAGGGTCGAGCTTAGTCAAATGCACGCTCCAGGGGCTCTGCATAACTTGTCGACTGCAGTCCTTCACTCTTTTGTTTCGCCTACTTGCCTGATCCCGCTCGGCTTTCGTTCCTGTTGCCTCTGTCTCGCGCACGCCGGCTCGCTCTCTCTCCTTCACGGCGACAACCGCCTTTAATATGATTGGAGTGTCTCGAGAATATCGAACCCTACTTAAGGAAACCGCCTTAAGATCGCGGGCCTCGATTATCCGCCTGCGCTCCGCTGCTCCGAGAGAGTATTTCGTAGGAAAAATTACCGAGCGCGGCGATCTCTATGAAGTGCTGTGATGTAATGTGGGTAGGAACTTCCACGGAGGGAAAGAGAAAGAGATCGGTGAACTGCGATCACCAGTCATCCGCAGACGCGGAAGGCGCGCGCAATTCACGATGGAATTCCGTCAAATTAAAAAATCTTCCAGTATGTATGTATATGTAATTAGTCACGAAAGGGTTGCAATACTTTTGTTCGATGAGTTTAGCAACATTCATTTCGTATTCAATAGAAAAATAAGTCTCCTGTGAAAATGATTAAGAAAACAAATTCTCCCATTGGGCACGGGATGCGTTCTGAAACTTGCAAAAAAATGTTGCAACATTTTGCGACTGATCATACGTATGAGAGTTCGAGAAATTTCGTAGAAATTAGTGAGTCACGTCTGAGAGGAAGAGAGAGCTTATTTTATCGAACGTTTCTCGGAGCGAAGGGGTAAACGTGATCTGTTGGTGTTGGTAGCAGCAGATACGCCGGTACGGTTTGCGAGCGGAACGGAATCGAATGAATTTAGAATCGGGAGCTGTTTTGTGGCCAAATAGTCGTCGCAGCACGAAGGAACGGCGAGCGGCATCGGCTGAGAAACTCGGGGGTTAAACCGGATTTTAAATATACGAAGCTAAAAGCGCGCTTATAGACAGCGAAGAAGCATGGAAAAGGAGATAGAAAGAGAGAGAGAAAGAGGGGAGAGGAACAGAAGTGAAGGACGAAGCGCGCGCAAGAGCGAATATGAGAGTGAGGAGAAGAGACAGTAGAGAGCGAGTATATATATATATGTATATATATATAGAGAGAGAGAGAGAGAGAGGGGGGTGAGCTTGAAATTACATTATGCATGCGGCGCCAAGTACACTCGGTAATTACTCGTATTAATAGAATCAATCTCTCGTCGCACATGCCGGGATGACGTTTATTAGCGACACGTGTTCGCCGTGGAAGAGGCTTTATGCAGTGTTATCCCGGTACTCGGCACTGGATGGATATACACGCGAGCGCGCGATATCCCCGAACGCACTCGTCCCTGTTTATCGAGAGGCCGAGGGATTTTTACACGCCCGATGCACGCGCATGCATCTGTTTAAACTGAAATAACGCGTTTTTAATGGAAAAATTCGTCGGTGTCGTCGAAAACTCGCCGAACTCGGCCACCTGCGCGCGAGTATGTGCGCGTGTTACCTGGCGTTTCCTCAATTTGTTACCGCGCATCATGCGCTACGTACAAACATTTGAATTCATTACGCTTTGAAATCAGGCGAAATGATTCATCGAGACAGCCATTGAAAAGCCGTGAACACTCTGACGAGCACGTTTCCGACGTGAAAAGGTTGTCGGTGTTATTGACGGAAGCATTAAAACCGAAAACAATGCGAACTCCTGTTTTTCGCGTGTATACACACATGGTGCGCCCCCCCTCTCCTTCTCCAGCGATGGGATAATCAAACAAATCCGCCGGTATAGGCTATAATTAATTAAATTCAAATAAACGAGGTAATCGACGCGACAGATTATTCATTCGGGAGTAGGATTACGCGTGTCTCAATACCCTCGTTATCCGAAAATTTACGCGCGTAATTATTTCGCGGGAACAACGCGCGTTAACGCGTCGTCCATCGAACGCGATATTATCGCGAATCGTGAAAAACAGTGGGAGGGAGGATACAAATTACCATTGAACCTTAAACAGCCGTATCGAATTACACATGCACATTAAAATATTTATTGAGACAGGAACGTGCGAGTAGTGAATTTGATTAAAGAGAAGAGCAGAGAGAGAGAGAGAGGAACGAGATGCGCGGGAATGATTGTCTTGCTTTTTGGGAAAATGAAAACTAAGATGAATCTTTGGAAGCGCGGGCGATCGAGTGAACGTGCGTGAAGGACTGAGGGATCATAATAATATCGTATGGACAGATTTCCGGTCTTCTCTCTCGAACAGGTAGGTGAAGAGGTCTCGGGCCATCACTTCTCTTATTGGTCAGTCCGACCTTTGAAACTTTGGTTCCCACGTTCGCCGGTGTTCGAAACAGTCGAAAAGTGAGATACATGGTGAAACTTTGGGAGGAAAGTACAAGTCGCTACAGGAATCTTAATATTCGGGATAATACGCGGCTACACGCGGATAGCATTACCGAACATAAATTTTCGGAGAATTACCAGGGGCCGTCGTTCGCCTTTATCGTTTAGATAAGAACGTCGCTCAGCAAAGTGATGGATGATATTTTTAACTGAAATACTTTTTCAATGGATAGTCGAAACAACGTTTCGCCCAAAAGGGCAGATAAAAATACAATTCCTGCGAATCTTTCGGCGTTATTACATATATTCGCGTCGTTCATAAATGATAAATCAGTGACGAGAGATATACAGAGAATAAAAGAAAAAGAGAGAGAGAGAGAGAGAGATCGCAATAGTAAGATTAAAGTTAATTAAGACGCACGTTTTCGAGTCGAGATTTCGCTTCTAATTTATTATTAACGCATTATCACTCATCAGCTGGAAGACGAATATTGAAGACGGACAATCTTTTTGAAAATATTCATATAACTCACGTGTACTCGTCGCATTCCTCCGCTTAACAAACTTGCGCGTGCCTGAAAGTGCAAGAAACGAGCATGAAAATGGCGGTTAAAAATGGGCCAAGATGGTCGTATGTAAGGAATAAAAACGATGAAATATTTTCGTAAGAGTTTTCCATTACCTCAGCCGTAGTTCGCCGGCCCGAGGCGAAGTCGACACAACTCTCGTTCACGGGAAGATACGCGAGCGAAACGAAACAATCGGAAGGTGAAGCAAGGTCACGCGCGTCAATATCTAATTATCCATCGCGAACAACGAACGACGCTCGGCGGCTGCGAGATGACAACAACGCTTCCAAAACATTCGTCAAACTTCGAGGCGCTTCGGCGGCTGTCGGGACGGTGCTTCGCGCGTCGCGTACGTGTGTTACTGCATTAGTATAATTCCCGTCGGACGATTAAGGTATTTCGTCGCTCTCAGAAAGGTGGGTACAACACGTGAATAACATACAGCGAACAGCGAATGTGTGATATGAACGTGTCTATTCGTGTCTAACGTGCGTGAACTTTTTTCCGATAAACTATGAGCTAACCTTAACAACAAGGCTGTGTTGCAAAATTCACTGGTAGCGCTGAAAGTCTATTCGTCTGTTCTTTTTAGCAGCACTGCTGAACCGATGCAATGAGTTAGAGTGAGACAAAATATACTTGTTTCTAACTTTTTGCACCAGTTTAGCAGTGCAGCTAAATAGAACGGACCATATAATCAATGTTACGTATACTGTAGATTTTCAGCAGTGGCAATGAATATTGGAACGCAGCCCGAATCGACTCGAAACGTTCGGATTCGTTATGGCGTACATATTTTCCAAATCGTAACAACGAAAGTTCGCATTCGTCGTTCGTTTGTTTCATTCGGTATCCGCCTTAAGAAGAGCGAATCTCGAGTGCCATTTTGGCTATCCTTTCGCGCTAAATGCGTTCGTTGTACGTATATCGGGCGTCCTGTGCCGAAAATATTAGTCTCTTCGTCACGTTAATTAATACGTGTTACTGCATTCGAATATCGTATCTGCGCGAGTGTCAGTGCTTCTGTCAATGTCAATATCAGTGCTACGAGTGAGTGGATTCGGAGTGCAAAATTGCTGCCTCTCGTCGGCATTGTATTCGTTAACACGCGTTAACCTAATCTAACTTAATATAACCTCCATTTGAATCGCGTCTGCGCGAGTGTTAGTGTCACAAATGGATATCGATGATGCCACGACGGAGTAATCGGGACCAGGATGTTGGATCGGGAAGCCGGGACGTAAAACACCCAGACGTGGGCAGTGATACATCGCCTACTGCCAGGTATGTACTATCGTTTGTCACGGGATGTTCATTTATTAACAAACGCTTGATGAATGTATCGAGGGTAAGATGATATCCGAGCCGAAATATATATTATTTTTTCATCTCTTTCAAACTTCCAAATCGTATAAAAATCTCTAACGTCAATAGAAAAAAAAATATATAATTACGAATAAAATATATTTTATTTGCTCATTAATTCCATATTATTTACCATACATTCTAATATTTGCTTGTTTTTGCTCCATCAACAATCAAAGGAATTACGTAATTTATATATTGTTTGTTGACATTAGAAACAGCATTTAAATGCAGAGATAATGTAATATTGAATTATTCTTAAAGAAATACTTTCCTAACTCTCAACGTGGAGAAAACGTCCGTAAGGAACACAAGTACATAGCATCCAAGAGATGCAATATCTGTGTGTAACATTAAAAATCTCGACATTCTCCGTTGATCCTTCAAATTCAAGGGGACTGCTACTTTGCAGTATCAGTGTAAAATCGAAATTTAAGCGTTCCATCACGATTCCCCGGGAAGCCCAAAGGTGGTTTGAGCGTCATCCGCGATCTCGCGGTCGTTCGACTGGTTTTCGGCGACGAATAATTCGGCCGCCGGGCCGGAATTTACGCCGGTATTTACGGTGGCCGGGGTTTCAGCTGCGGCAATTCCGTCGCCAATCCGGTCGGCAAGTTCGACGCGCGGTAGCGGAGCGTTAAACTGTCGGACGTATTGCGCTACCGTGTGTAACCACGCCGGGTCCCGTGTTCACCGTATACCAGTTTTATTGTCATTCACTTTATCGGCGGGAAATCAGAACGCGTTATGGGGTATCGCGCGGGAGACCTCGGCGATCAGCGCGACGATAACGACGTCGTAATGGCCGCGCGCGCCGCTGATACAAGCGGGCTGCACCGATAAATGTGCGAGCGCGCAGTCTCGCCGGCTGGCGCCGTCGGAACGATTCGTCCTCGCAATTGTTAATTAGCACGTTTCAGCGCGATGGGTGTGCGAGCGAGTGAGTGGAGCTCCCGGCCAAGTTTTCAGTCGCGCCCGTCGTCGTTACGTACGCGCCTCTGTTAATCCCCGACGAATGACGGGAGTTTGGCTCGCGCGCTCGAACGTTCCGTGAATCCCGTCTCGAGCCGAAGCGATTCCGATGGCTGCGCACGTAGTTCCTCGGCGCGTAACGTTAATCGCGCGGCGAAGCATCGGGAGGAGCGCGCGAGGTTGACGGCGACCGTTCGCGCGGAAACGAGGAGTTTCGTCGGCGAGAGAGTATAACGAAGGAGCTCCGTTGACGTGGTATTCGTTTCTACCGGGGAGAGACGGCGGAGATTAAGCATCGGATTGAGAACCGAACGGGTCCCGCTGTTATCGACGAGTCATTCGCTCTTATCGAGGAATTATTCCAAGTCTTTAACTGTTGTCTTAATCTGTTACCAGGTAGTTCGTCCGTGATAATATTCCGTGACTTCAATTATCTTAGCTTCGGTATGGTATCAATCTTTTCCTAATTCTAATTTTACACATGTGTAGATTTTTTCGAAAAATATTTTACCGTTTTTGCTCATCGTATGGCTCGTTTTTGGATTCTGTCATGGATTCATTCGTGCTATTCCAAAATACGTAATGTGAATGTTAAATGAATATTTTGTATCCGTGGCTGAATATATGTTTACACATCTGAAATTTACACAGCACTGTGTTTTTACTACTCAAAAATACTCAATACTACGTTTATACGGATATACACTCGTGTGCAATCTGCTATAACCACTCGTTTTTATGGAAAATGGCTCCTGTCCGATGTAAAAACGAGGTCACGTTCACTCAACCGAATGCATGCTTTTACTGTAGAAACTCACCGTTTTTGCGGGCTAAAAACGGTGAAATATCTTCATAAGGGGTGTTAAAAGTAAAAAAAAAATTCGTTGTTAAGAGTGAAAGACTGAGAAAATAAATTTACGGATCAACTACTTTAACACGGAGGGGATAAGTGTTCGCGCGGAGAAATTCACTTTTATCGCGTAACATCGTATTGTTATGATCAGATAATGTGCGTAAAAATTTGTCGTTAACATGAGAATGGCACGTCACGCATATCTTCGCGTCGCTATGATTGTCAACGGCGGGGGACGACCGGTAGTCCCTGTAACATTATCCGGCTCGGCAACAGGACGTCGTAGTCGTTCGTTTTCAGAAGCGTTTCAATGTCTTCAAATACACTTAATTATCGTATCATCGCGGCGCGTTCGCGCCCTGGTGAAAATAGATTCGCGCCTTGACAGGGTGAGATGAGCAAACACGGTGGCACCGCTCGGCGGATTTGAAAACGTACCACCGCGTGCCGTGTCGGCACGCAACCGCTCGGATACGGTTTATACGCCGTATTTGCACCTATGCACCCGTGTATATACCGACGCGACGTCGTCGAGCGACGCATCTCGTCGCCGCTGGCGAATATTATCGAGATAAACGCGCTTTCTCGTTCCGGAGAATTTTTCTAAGTGCGTCGCGCAATTGTCGGGAAAACACGGCGACGTTTCGTCTCGGTGGGGCCGCGTCGCCGACCGGTCTCTATGTAAATTTTGTTTTTACACGAAAATATGCGCGCACACCGGAGAAAGGGGAATATTATGCGACGAGACTAACGACTTCTCTCTCTCTCTCTATCCATCTATTTATTTATCTGTCCATCTATCTACTATTTATCTGTTTCATTCTTTCTTTCCCTCGAGCGTGCGATCTACGCGTGTAAGATAGTAGTTGTTCCAGAAACTAGTTATTTCGCTGATTGTGCCTGAACGGAGAAGAGACGAGAAGCTGTGGGTCGGCAGCTGTGTAACTTTTATTACTGTCACGCTCGATTACGCACTCTTGTGCGCGCGCTTGTGTGTGTGTGTGTGCAAGGGACCTGGGCTCGTAAACGGAGAAAAATAATTAGCAATAAATGCGTTCACGAGTCACGTAATGCGGGTATAGTTTTCTCTCTCTTTCCTCGTCCCCTTCTCCATATGTCTCTCTTTCTCTCCTTCCGCGTTTATAATGAGCGCCCAGGTGAAAATACGCCTCCACGCCGCGCCACCGGTGATGGAACAGTGGGCAGCCCGTGGGGTTCGATCGCTTATTCCGCGGACGACGCTCGCGTGTACGTCGTTAATATAATTTTCCCGCGGCCCGCGCGCGGAATCGGTGGTTGCGGCGGCGGTTGCAGCGATTTCCGCAGTGACTTTACGAGCGATCGTAACGTTAAATAAAATCGCTCCGCTTCGGCGGAACCGGCAGCAGACGCTGCGCACAGTGTTGAAAATCCGATTCTCTATAAATAATGCCGCTGATAACGCGCGCGGTCGTACGTTGTACTTTTTTACGACGACGACGACGACGACATGATCACTTTCGCAGCCAGGAATGTGAGGTAGTCGCAATCTGGATAAATACCGGGCGCTACACGCGTGATGCGTACGCGTGTTTGCGAACGAACGAGCGAAAAAAGCGGACACCTTCACCCGCCGAGATATTCGCGCTACCGGCTATTACTTCTAATTATTAGTCTCGCCAATAATAATTCTGATTTACGGCCTATTGGAAGTGTTGTAGTGTTTACGAGCCGTTACTCGGCAAGATTTACGATTAACATTTGCCCTGCCATCGCGAGTATGCGCGCGCACGTTCCGACGAATCGCGATTAATTAAGGTAGTTGGTCCGTCAAATCATTTCCTTAGGAATCTTGATAAATTTTAACTGCATATTGATAGAAATATGATCTACACGTCTGTAAAGTTAGAAAATGATTGACTATTCGGAAGCTGTAATATTCGTAACTGAAGATGATACTTTTTATACGTATTCCTTAATGTTCTATTTTCTAATCTTGTATTTTTTATTTCTTCCACCATACTTAGAATTTTGATGGAAAACGACTAATACAGACATTTATTTCTAGCAATTTGCTGCAAAATCGATTTTTGCAATGTGCTTTTCAGAAATATTTCATCGCGCTCCGGTCCTATTTCTAACGAAAAATAGTTATTTATGCTAACCATACGGGCGTTTTAACGAATGAAAGAAACGCGCGAGGCTGACGCCGCGGCAATTTGCATCGGCGTCCTACGCGTTTCCGTCCGCGCGAGATCACCTTCCGATCGGTCGGTCGTTCGCTCGCTCGCGTATCTCATTGTCGCGATCGATCGCGTCACGAGCGAGTGAGGCGCGGCTGAAATTCTCGATCTCGGCCGGGAAGAGGCGAAAGGTCGCGGCGCGCATTTTCGCGAGATAAATCCTCTCGCTGTCCGGCAACGACGACGGTGCGGTTAATGGCGCGGTGCGCGCGAACAATGAGACTCGGCGTGAATGCGACTCGGGGTATAACGCGTCCGCGTAATAACGACGACGCGAATCGGGCCGACGAGGCGCGTCCACCCGAGTCCGGCCGGCAAAAACAATATTGAAATTCGCGCTTAATGCCTCGTGCAAAATTACCGTGCCGCGCTCGCACAAAGGTGGACCAAAAGAGACGTGTCGACCTACCGTGCGGAATAAAAATCTCATTTCCGCCGCGACGCGACGTGCCTCGCGCTCGCCGCAGAGCTTTTCGTGCCACACGATCGTAAACCTGGCTTAAATTAAAGCCGCGACCCGTTTTTTTCCCCCCTCTTTTTTTCCACAGCGTTCCAACCGCGTCGCGATGCGAGCCTGATTTACTTTTCCGCGCCCTTCCCCCTCTTTACATGCGTCTCTTCTTTTTTCTTCTCTACCTAGCCTACCGTGCCCGGATTTAAATTGCACTTAGCGTCGCGCTCGTTTGACGAACGACACCGCGGTGTCGAATTTCGTCAGGGCGAAACGAGGATTGATTGATTCGTCGACGGAGAAGGATCTGGTATCCGAGGAGATTTATTCGCGCTCTGAGCCCCGAAGAAGTATCGCGATAAACACAGCGCAACGCGATACCATATGCGTACACTTCGAAAAGTTGCTTTTATTCCTTCTTAATGGGAAATATTTTCGGCGCCTTCCTCTTTCTCTCTCCCTCTCCCTTTTTGTCTCCCTCTCTCTCTCTCTATTCCGGGTTTTCTATCTCGAAGTAAAACAAATATACTTATCCGCCTTTCTCTCGCAGCCCCTTTTCACCAGATTTTCGTGTCTCTGAACGAGTAGCAGTTAATTCTCGCTTTTGTTAAATTTGAAATTTTAACGCCGGACATCATAACGCGTGACACGCGTAGACACGATATAATTATTTCATATATATTAATTTTGATAATGAGCGTACTATTCGGCGCTGTTGAATATTTAACGTTGAAATCCCGATGATTGACGTGAAGTAGAGGAGTGTGATAAAACGCCCCGATTAATGAGAAACGAAGAATGGGCCAATCGATTTTCTATTCTATCATTTACATATGGACCAAGTTTGGTTGGAGCCGACTGCAAACACAAGCCTCATTTAGAGTGGTCACTTTCGAAAGCACTCAGCCGCCGGCACTCGAAAACGCGCCACGAGTCCGTGCGCGCCGGTAAATCGAGTCCTGATAAAACGCCATCGATCGGCATGGCGGAGCGGCCACATGGCGGGAAAGCTATTACATGTAGTAATTATACGATAGATCGAATATCCGACTTCTCTCGTGCGGATGACGGTAATAATTTGCTTTCCCCCCTCCCCCGACTTCCCGGACGCTAATTTTATTGTTCTCCGAATGTGTAATGACTTCTTTTTTTTCCTTCTCTCCGCCATTAATATGTCGCATTTCCGCGTGAGATCGATCCCGGCAGTGCGAGAGAGCGCGAGAGATTTCGTGCGGGAGACCGGAATTCCCGGACGTAGCGCGCTAATAATGAGATTATACTCGTCGCTGCGGAGCAGAGACGCGTCGCATGCACGGCGCTCGATCACATGCGCGCGGTCGGGAAATGTGACGCAATTGGGAATTAAAAATTCCACCTCTGTAGCCGGCGATAAAATCGACGTCGCGTATAAACGCGGCCCCGATATAAAGAGACGATCGCTCCTCTCAGGAAGAGTCACTTTGACGTCGTGGCCGCCGCCGAGAGTGCCGGGAACCGATGCCGCTCGCTCGCGCGCACGGAGTAATCAGCGAAACACTTCGTATTCTTCCTGCTTCTAATATTCCCGAGACGTGCGCCGACTCCTCTTGGGGGGGACCACCAGGATCGCCGCCGTGGTACCGGTTCTCCGGCGGGTTATTACACGAGGCAGCTTCCCACTGGCCGGCGCTCGACGAGCGAGCGAACGAGCAGCACGAAATCCTCCTCGGCGCATCGCGCGAGCACGGGTGAATTTTGGTGGATGAAGAACTCTTTCTTTGCGTTTAACTGCCGGTGAAACCTTCGGTCGATCCTGTAAATGATTGGTACGACTTCGCGCCGACGACAATGCGGTTCTCGCGACGGAGCGGCGCGCCGAGCTGGACGGTAAATTGAAAACAGAAAAACAACTAAATCTCCATATGTAAATGATAGAATAGAAAATCGATTGGCCCATTCTTCGTTTCTCATCAATCGGGGCGTTTTATCACGGCCGGACACTCCTCTACTTCATATCAATTATCGGGATAAATCTGGAGATACGCGAAATGTTGTACAATAACGTTAAATTGAATCAAAATCGGGTCGGATCGACGATTTCACTCGGGAATATAAGCTACGAAAAAAGGAGGGTTAATAAGGTCGTTTTTGTGCCCTCTCCCGATTTTCGTTAAATAATTTTTTTTGTACCGTATGGTCATTAGGAACGTCAGAAATAATCGTTAGAAAAAAAAAAACGTCGATAAAAGTCCATAATTAATCGTTAGCCTAGATATGCCACTATGACATCTAAGCCTTTTTCGTGACTAACAAATGAACTGACAAAATATTCATCATACATCATGTTAAAAATTCGACTTGAGAGGACCGAGAAGACGTCGCGATATTTTATAACGACAGTTCCTCATTCGCACGGACCCTCCTCCGGCCGTTTCGAAGCTTCTCGCGAAGTGACGGGGGGGACGCCAATTTCTCAACAAGTTTCTATTTGCCCAAGGTATACAGTGGATGCTCATCTGCCGACTCCGTTCGTGCTCCAAAGGTCGTGTAAAAAATTCGCGGACATTCGCCTACGGCTGTCCGTCGACTAACAACGTCCTAAACGCCTTCGAAAAGGAGCACAGCGCATTCCTCGAGCGTAGCCTTAATTAATCTTCGGATCGCGATTCGTGGTCGCGTTACGTTCCGTTCAGCGAGATATATAAATTCGCGCAAGTAAATTCCGATTACCACGGTAATCAAATACGAATATTTAACTAGCGTCGCGAGCCGTGTTTCAAATTAGCGGACACGGCACGAGCGTGTGTGCGCGCACGGGACCATAAATACGCTAAATATCGACAAGTAATGTTTTACATAACAATCCTGCGAAAATATCCGCGGCGGCGCGAAATGGACACGCGTCATTAATATCGTTGAACAAATCGCACGCGATACCCCGCTAACTCGCTCTCGCCGCCCACTCGAAAATCCCCCGGCCATTCGGCGCACTGACTCACGGGAATTGCAGGACATTCAGGTTTTAATAGATTTCTGCCCGGTTCGGCCGACGCGTGTCATTCGCCGAGTCGGCCGGTATCGAAATAAATCCGCGTATCTCAAATGAATTCTACCGCGCGCCCGCCGTTCATTGGATCGCCTTGCTGTCGACTTGCGCCGCCGAGTTCATCGAGATAAAGTAAATGGATTGCAAATATTATGGATACTTCGCGAGCGCGAAAACAGTATACCAAATTTACGCTCGCGTGTCTCATTAACGCGATCCTTGCGACGTATAAATTAGCGACGCGACCTCCTGCCGGGCGTCTCGTGCGTTAATGCGAGCGAAGCGATCGTAATTAAAGATAATTACCGTCACGATGCGTTATATAATTTCTCGCGTAACGCACCTTTTACAGCCAATTATTTTTTTCTCTCCCCCCTCCATCCCGACGCTCGCAATATACCTTTTCCGACGTGATTAAATTCGACCGCCGGTTCCGTTAAACGCGGAACTCTCGTCGAATTTGTTCGCGAATCGATTAACGGACGCGCGCGCGAGCACAGGAGAACGCATACGGACGGCACTTAATGGCCGGCTCTCATTTTGCAAATCGGCCGACAGCGCTCTTTCAGGATTAAACGAAGCGAAGGCTGGAGAGCACGTGCGGCGTGTCGGCGCGCGCGCGGAGCCTCTCTCTATTCAATTTTCAACCGATTCCTATTTATCCGGGCTGCTCGGCCAGCCGCGAGGTCCCCGCATTGTCCGGCTACTCTTTTCATCCCGGTGGACATCGCGCGCGCGTACTCTCTGTGTGTATGGTCGCGATAAATCGCCGCGGACGAGCGCGCTCGGGAATCCTCCGCCCGGTATTCCTCGCGGTGTCGTCGTCGGCTCACCGCGGGAGAGAAAACCGCCTTTTGTCCCCGCGGCACGTTAATAATTACTCATGCAAACGAGCCGTGCGACCGCGAACGCCTCATAGACGCGCGTACGGGGTGTTGTGAAAGTAACATGCGGAGAGATAGACGAGGGATCGTCCGTGCCGCGGGCGCGAAACGGCTCGGAAGAAGCGATCCTCCGGCCGAACGCGCGTGATTGACTTTCGCGATTATCGCGCGTAACAGGGACGCTAATAAGAGGCGCATTAATTAACCGGCCAACGCTAATAGGACGCTTTACGACTCGTTAATGGCCGGTACGACACGCTGGCGTATTCCAAGACCTCTGCCTGCGTGTCGTGCCGCGAAGTCGAAAACATCGGGTGCTCGTCTCCGCGCCAAAACCGACATACCCGTGTTTTTTTAACTGTAAGGTACTAAATCCTGTAGTAGGGCAGCAGACGAACTTTGTACAGTGATCGGAGTTAACATGGCATTTGCTGTTTGCACGCGTATTCGGTTTCAGCGTCGTTTGATTTTTCGCTTGTGCTGAAGTTTTTTTCCGAGCTATCTTCTCGTGAAAATTCAAATAACACATCAGCGGTGCGCCTTTGAAAACAAACCCAGTGCATTTTTGCTGTCTCAATCGCGGACCGTGTTCGCTTGACCGAAGAAACTGCTCGGTAAACATCGTTATCCGATCGAAACACTCTCGCGAGTCCCGGAGGATGCAAGCGTTATCGCTGCGTACGCGCGGCTTTCTTCCGCGTCATCCTGTAGATCGGCGAACAAGACGAGACGTGTGCTGGTTTATGCTCCCGTATCTCCGTCCTTTTCTATCTTATATCTGCTAATTAGAATAAACAGGTTGCCGACAGCGGGGCCCTCATGAGCCTTATCGAGCGGTCGATTAAGGATCGCGATGCTATCTTCCGGACAACGAGGAGTCCGCTGCCTCGAAGATCTCGTAAACTCGTTCCAGCGGGACGGAGCGAACTTGACAAGAGGAGAGGAGAGAGAAAGAGAGGAGCCAAGGACACGTGCCGAAGGGAAAAGGGAACGAGCGAGTCCCCTTTTCTTCTCTCTCTCTCTCTCAATCGAGATGTGCACGCGATATTCGGGCGTGTAGTACCGAGGCTCGCGCGTGATTGCTCGATTCGGTCATTATAAAGCGATGCGTTTTACTGCCAGCGACGCGATCGTGGATCGCGTTTCCTCATCAGCGACGTCGCGCAACGTTTCCCTCCGGCTTTCGTACGAAGACGGCTCGCTCGTGAATTACACAGACTCGCGAGGCGAGTCTCTCCGCTTGAGCTCACTCTCGCCGAGAAGCTCACGGATCGAGACGAGATCGGAGGTTAATAAAAATAACGATAAATAACGCGTTCCTCTCTCTCTCGCTCTCGTGCGCGCCGATACATTTTGCAATCGATCCTGCCGATCGCTTCAACGTGAGCGGGCGAACGAATGAGCGCGTCTCGTCCCGCGATTTTTCGATCCCCCTCGTGACGCACCTCGAATATTTTTCCGTTACTTATTTCCTTCGATACGAGATTGCGGGAGATGTTCAATCGTGTCTCAGACGGAGTTGCCTCGGGTTTTACGTATAAATTGCGCGACACGCGCCGCGCACACGGCGGATGACAGTTGGAATAAAATAAGGGAATGATAATAACACGCGGATTTTATTGTTCCTCGCGGTCGAAGGTCCGGACGCGCGGCATAAACTTGTCGAAGGGAACCGCGTGGGAAAACACGCGGAGGCCGAGTTTATCGGAAATTTCGCGAGACCCTTGCGATGGACGGCGCGCTCTTGTTCGATCGTTCGACGGGAGGACTTCCTTGATTCGCGTTCGTCCTGGCTCGATTAATACCGCCGGACATGGCACCTGCAAACTCGACGCGAAAAACACTACAAATTATTCTCTAAAGTGCAATCAGTGTATCACTGAGAAGCAATTAATAGTCACCGGACTCTTAACTTTGGACATAATGAACAAAAAATAAATTTCATAACTTTGAGTCTAGAATCGATTGAACGACACTTTAATGAACGTAATCGTCAAGTTTTGAATCCAAAATATTGATTATTAACAAAGTTACTGTATAAATAGAGATCATAATACCATTTTCTCTTCTACATAATTCAAACAACTTCGCGAACTAATCGTTGCCGATTAGCTGTGATTGAGATTGCGATAATTACGCGGAAGCCAATGGTCGAACGGTGCTACTTATCGATTTTACTACGCTCGCCCGATGAAAATAAAAGCGACGTCGTCTCTCGGCAGAAATAGATTCCCGAGGCGATCGACGTCGTGACGTTCTTGGCGCGACATCGTCGTGCAATCGGTAGACTTCGTCTGGATTACGTCCGATACGTCCGTCAATACCGGACCAATTAACTCTCCTTTTCTTTTCCGCCCCGCTTTCGATGTATCCAATCGAGGGAGATTGAAAGGATGGCTCCTTCTCTCCGCGCTGCTGTGCACCGAAAAGGGCTGTGGAGTTCCGCTGCCCGCTTCCTCTCCTGGATATTAGGCGGTGGATTAACTGTCGAAGTCGACGAACCACTCGACCTTTCCTCCTTCCTTTCCATCCATCTTTCCTTCCTTCCTGCCTTCCTTCTTTCTTTCCCACCGTCTTACCGCCGCTCGAAATTGCCAAATCTCGTGCACCTGTTTCTAATAGATAGTCGCTAGGTATACAGGACGTTTCACGTGAAGTCTTTTTATATCTAATCATCTTAAATTAACACACGGATATATTAAAAATTTAACATAAGAATTTTAACAAGGACCAATTTTAATACAAGTACAAAATGTTTTATACTGTGCATATAAACAAGTTATATTTCAATAATATTGTTTTACCAATTTATGGAAGGGCGTTAAACCGCCAAAAATTTTGATTAAATTTTGCAAGTTATCGTTACGTGTAATATCTATTATTTTTTTATCTATACATAATAATAGAATATCTCTGTACTGTAATAAAATCATTCAATAAAATCTGGAATCGTTTTTCACATTTAAAGCAGGCTTTTAAATTCGATTCTCGCATTCGTATCTAAAGTATCGGGCTTTCAGCGACACGTTCGACAGCGAAGTTTCAGTCTTTTTCTCCGGCATGTGTGTAGCGTGTATTCTCTTTTATCAGGGAAAATCGGTAATACATTTCAGAAATCCCAGGTATTTTCCTACGCGAGAGGATTTCAGCAAACCGTCAAATTCACTGGTAAACCTTTCCGTACCGTAGAATATTTCCATCTGCTTACCAGGCTTCTTCGGTATCCCGGTATGATACATGCGTACACACATGCCGAGCAGAATAACAATTTTCAGCAGATAGTATCGAACTGACAATGGCATGTACTAAATCAGTTTATCTCGGACGTAACCTTTTTTACGGAATTTTTAGATGGTTTTGCAAGTAAACGGGCTCGCAAAAATTTAGCTTGGAAACATTCTCGCGCGGAATAAAGGATGATAATTCACACGCGTGTCCGTTGTGTCGGAATCGTGTATGCGTGTATTAGTTTTGAGTTTTCAAAAATTAAAAAGGTGATACAAAGGTGAGTATAAAAGTACAAAGAGAGAGAACTATGTTTCTTCTGTACGAAAATTATACTCCGCATCGAATACCTCCGTATTCTCGTATTGGTCGAAATCAAGGAATCTTTCTATTACCACAACTAATTAGAAGAACTATTTTCTATTTCGGATTTGGCACGGCTTGCGGTTAAACCGCAAGGACAATTGCATTTCGGCGGATACGGATGAGATAACGGATTCCGTTCGAGTTGAATGGAGATTACTCGAAGGTAGATCCACAAACTCTCCGTATTCCTTCATTTAACATTTTGTGGTCTCAATACAAATTCGAGATCTTAATAATCTGTTAGCTAACTTATTCAATGTACGTAGAAATGCTGTAAACGTTGTCGGAACACATATTAATTCTTTCGATCCCGTTGGGTAGGTTATACATATCTCACTGAAAATTTACAACTATGATGCGTACTTTCAACTTTAAATAGCTCATCCTATATAGATCATGGAACATAGCGTATAAATAATAAATTAATTGGGAACAACATTTTCTGTTTCAGATTCAGCAGGGTTTGCGACCATACGGGCAGATGGTGTTCCGGAGGATGCTGTTTCAGCGAGTGAGGATGCTGCACCGGAGGATCCGGTTCGGGCCGAGCAGGGTCGGCTCGAAGGTAAGCCTCCAGATTTCTTGCATTCCTCCATTTAATCCTTTGTGCTCGAAAGCTCAAATATAATTGTCAGAATAAAATTCGTTAAATTAAGATCACAAAAACTGACTTTCTCTACCTATGCGCACTAGTTCGTTAAAATTTCACACATTTAATCTAATCCGTGAAAATTATCTTTTTGTTTCAGATCCGAAAGTGAGATGTGGCCGGCCCTGACGTCCAGACATTTCGGTGAGTCGAGCAAAATTAGTATGAGAAACGAAGTTTTTGAAGTTATGCGAAACTGGTACTTCTCATTAGTACGAGAAGATAGGTGTAACGAGATAAAAGGTGGTGAACACTTACCAAAGTCGTTGAAATCAATGTCGTTTGCCTTGCTTATAGTTTTTGCATGCATACGTATATATGCTGTCTAATAAAATATGCTGCTTGAAACAAGATTAGATCGCTTTTTCGAACGCAAATTTTAATGATACTTGCATAAGCAAATATCTAATTTTAATTTTTATAATATAAATATGTTCATATAAATATATAGTAATCCAACTATTTTTATGATTATTGAATCTATCTTGATCGAAACTATAGCATTATTTAACTGAACTATTCAATGTGATCTACTGAATGTTTCAAGCGGTGCACAATAGGCGTCGAAATTGCGCCACCACAAACGGAATTCGCGGTTACCTCGCTGATCGATTGTCCGGATTGTCACGATCGTTAATTTCTCAAATTTCTCAAGTAACATTTATGTCGCGATTAAATTTCGAAAATAAAATTATAATGTGTTAACTTCAATATCGCGAAAGTAAATCGCGGTAATGTATCGTGCAGCAGTATAGCTGAACGGTATCATTCGCAAGCAATATTTGACATCTCGCTGTTACTTTACTCGCGAAGTAATTTTAGGTACGTCGATTTCGCTCTCGTCGTCGCGCTCCGTCTTTCGTCCGCGATCTTTTTTTATCCGGGTGATCCGCGCGAACACGAAGCGTCGGAATTTATATCGGACCGTGACGTTTATTTTCGAAGTGCCGAAATTTATCTTACCGCGATAGACGTGCGTTAAATGAGCTCGTGGATTCCGAGTTTATCTTTCGTTAATCGAAGTTCCGTTCCGAGGTAAACCGTAACTTCTCATCGACGCCGTCGTTAATTCCGTATACATCGTTAAGATACGCATTAATAATCGCGACGCGAGTGAAGTGTAATAAGTGAGGTGCAATCAACGCGGGACTGCACGGCGGGGTGAAGGAGGGAGTTCCTGACGCAGGTTGCAGCGGCTAATTTCGTCGGCGGACCCGGTTGGACGTGGGTGGACCTGGCTGGACTTCGCAAAGCGAAATGGTTGAAATTCAGCTCTCGCAAAGTTTCACATTACGTAGTGCGTGCATGGCGACAAATTGCATTGATTTCAAACGGCAAGAATAGAAGCAGTTGTGCGCTCTGCTTTATAAAACTAGCGAAAAATCTCCGTGCTCCGTTACTGCGACAATGTCGAGGTAACTTTCAGTTTTCAGCGACATCCCGTAAATTTTACGCGACGGTTGCCTGTTTCGTCTGAAATCCTCGCGTATCACTGGCTAACTTTGGGCCGTTTGTAACTCGAAAATTATTGCGCAGTCTCGACACTGTCGTCCTAGGATTTTCGACTCGGACTAAGCTCCAGCGCGCGTATTATTAATTCTTTACGTTGCGCACATTTTTGCACGAATATTCTCATTTTGACATCTCACTCGTAAATTACTTGAGAAAAATTCATTTTCCTACATTTAGTTATAGCACACGTAGCTTTGGGTAAAATCTAGTACAATTTATGTAGTTACTGTTGACTGAGTTGACACGTATAAAGCGGAATGTCAAAATTTTCGTGGCCAATTTGGTATATTTGCTGCACAAAGATTTAAAATATCACACGATAGTTGTACGTATGTATGGCAAAAAATAACTTGCTGGCAGCAAATTTTCAATAGCAAATTTTATGCTATAGTAACAAAATTTGTCTATGCGGACATGCAAAATGATTTGTTAAGAATGTTAATTGTCATTCAGAATTAATTTACTAAATCTACAAATTATTTTATGTAAGAACAAATTAGTAAATGTAGGAAAACACCATTTTGTTGTTACGATGAATTAATGTTTCTTAAGGATAAATTCACTCAAAATTTTGTTATCCTGACAAAATTGTTTCTGCTCTAATTATGAATAATTCGCTAATTTGGTTATGCCAACAAAATTTTATCGCAATTAATGTGCAGTAGCAACGATGTGGTTTCGTTACAACGGGCAAAATTATTTTTCTCAGCGTATTAGGAGAGATATGTTTTTATATATTATATTTTTGTGTATTTATTTTTTTCTGTGCACTTTGTGATATATTTATTCCTATGCGTATATTTATTCTTATATATTTACTCCCGTATTATTCTTTAATATACATTCGTCGCCTCGGCGACAGGGACGCGTGACATTTTTATGCAAATGCCGTCTCTCCTGACGGCTCTTTAGAGCCAGTTCGACCGGTCGAAGTTCGGCATACGCGTACTCATCTACGCGCACCCGTACGTGCGCGCGTTTTGTTTTATGAGCCTTTCGTAATACGCGCTGTTAATATTTGTCGTGCTAGCGTTCGGCATTAAAGTGGCTACGGTTGACCGGCCAGTTTATAGTCGCTATTTAAATATTCCGCGTCGTTGTCCGCGCGTATATACACTCTCCTCGTGGAAAGATGTCATTACCTCGACGTTTGAGGTCGGCATACCTCAGCGTCTCGTTAAAATCCCACGACTACGTAAGATGGAGAATGCCGATAAACTTTTCAAGCTCGATTTCACACTTGATACGCGAGTAGGGACGATTATGTCAACCAAAACTACCAAGGTTTTACATTACATATCGTCGAATGCATAATAAGATTGAATGACGATTACGTTAAACAGTTCTCTCTATCAGTGACATTTTAAATTAACATTACTCGCATAAGGAGCGAAGTACAGAATGATTTTCAAGATCTTTTCTTACGTTACATATCAAATACATAATGAGATTGATCGATAACGACACATTCTTTAAGTAACATTTTAAATCAACATTACGCATAATCATCGAGTTGGGAAAAAAATGTACGGCGTCAAGGACGTTTTCCCCGTGAAAGAAGGTCACACACTTTGTGTAACGAGTGTGGAGGCACTTTTTTGAGTGCCTTTAATTGAGTATACCCTGCCGATAAAATGGTCATCTGCGCGGCGACCCGCATAACAAGTCCCATCGTCGAGACTAAACGCGGCACGACTGAGAGAGACATTTTTAGCATTCGCTTGCGCGAAAAGTCGAAAAGCTATTACCACCGGGTCTGCATGAAATGAGCTACGGGCCGCTACTTAAAGAGGCGCCTCCGACAGGGAATTCGTGCTGCAGATACGAAACTGGATTCGGCCACTTGCCGCGGCTCTTACTCCATTCTCGTGCGAATCTCCGTATCTCTCTCTCTCTCTCGCTCTTTCTCTCTTCTACAGAGACCTTCGTGCCGCGCTTAAGTAGTTTTGTCTACGTCTCGCTTACCGACAAAATCCGCGTCTCAACCACGAAGTGAGGGAGAGAGAGGAAGAGAACGAGCTTGTGCTCGCGCGCGCACGTGGTAAACTGCGGAATAAATTCACGAAAAGACGAATACGCCTGCCAAGGAGGAACGAAACGAGTGTCACTCTCGCGAACCGGCTTTCCTACGTGGAGCAATAAATCCTGTCCCCGTACATTGTTGAGCGTGTTCCTGATTTCATTCCAGTTTCGGTCGACGGACGTGCGTCGTAGGCAGAGGCAGGCTGGCTGGCAGGGCGAGAAAATAAATTAAAGACGCGCCTTTTGAAACGCTCGCCCGGCCGTTTTCCCCTTTGAATATGCAAATATATGTTGATTCGAGAAATTTTTAGGCGCATGACATAATGATGATGATGACGACGACGGTACGATAGCCTGGCCGTCGCGATAGAATATTAAGGGATCCATCTGAGAAACCCTGTAATCTCATAAGAACACCAAGAGCTTTTAAAGACGCTCATTCTCGCGAGAGGATCGATTTAACTGGCGGACGGTAGTGATTACGTTCAATTTCGCTCGCCGAATTCGCACTAATGCGGCGCGATCACGTCGGCGATGGCCACGGTCTTTGTGTTAAATCAAATTACAGCCGTTTCGCGCGTATCGCCGGAATTATTGCGCCTTTCCGAGAAAGAGAGAGCTTCGGTCTCTCGGGACACATCCGCCCTTAAATCGGAAGCGTTTGTTATCGCGATGGGAGCGGCCATACGCAGAGTCTTTCTCGCGCGGACCGGTTGGATATATAATTCGAGAAATAAATCAGCCGAGGGTACCTCACAGTTACACGCGGTTAAGACACACGCGAGCGCGAACGCCATAAATCGCGATCGCCGCAAGGGCGTTACACGCGCGGTTAATTATCGCGTGGACGATTGAATTGAAACGCGATAAAAAGAGTTCACCTCCTCTCGACAGCCCGAGGGCAGGAAAAACCCGAGTATCCCTCCGTCGAGATCCGGATCGACGCGGGACACCCATCGGAAAGAAAGCGTGATGATCGCGATGGCGCGCGATAATCGCCGGTAGCTTAAGGTCCGCGGCAGCTATTTGCGGAATAAAGCTTTCATCGTCGCGACTTTATACACACACACACACAGGGCGTGCAGCAAAACGCTCGGAACAAATTGCTAAATAGATAAAACGAGCCGCGTTACCCAGCGGACGTGCGAGAGCGGCTAATAGAATTGGCTATTAAATTACACGTAAATAAATCCCAATTATGTGCGCGCCCGCGTACATTCGTTCGACCGGGGCGCGTGTAACGCAATTAGTCTGCATTAAAAACTCGCAACTGTCGTTAAATAAATATCGCGGAAAATGGAAATGGCGAGCGCGGGCGTGCCGGCTGAATCAGAACATTCTTCTTTATTATCGGGAATGTCCGTTGTTTTTTTAATACATCACGCGCATCGCGCCGAAAGTTAAATGACGTTCGCGGGCCAATTAAAAATTGGCGCGCCCGACGTTGTCATATCAAAGGGGGNGGGGGGGGGGGCGCGATAATTCACGAATTACGTCGCATCTCGGTAAATAGCGGTCGCTCGCCCGCCCGCTCGTTCACTCACTCGTTTGCTCGGCTGTATCGAATTTCAATTTTTCCGCTCGCCCTTCAAGCGGCGGCATCACTTTGCAAAAACGAGCCGCATCGCGCAGGAATTCCTAGTACCTACGTGGCCGCCCTTCACTCTCTCTCTCGTGAGGTTTATGCATATTCGGAAAGTGCACTCTGCATATAAATGCGCAGCCGGGCTATCCGAAAGACGACGTTTAGGGGGCCGGCGGCGTGGAACGGGCAAGAGGGAAAGTATCACGTCCATCGAGACATTTTTCGCGTTGGCTCCCTCCGCGCGCCCGCATTTATATATTTATATACCCGGTGCTTCTCGTATTTATATGTAGACATCTCTCGTCCCGACGAAACGCTCCCGAGGATTATAAAGCTCGCGAAATATTTTCGGGCCACGACCGTCATAACTCAAGCGCCGCCGCTCGTTTTGCCCTCTTTCTCACCCTCGTCGCTTCGCACGGACGGCGGGAGAACCGCCGCTGGTCTCGCCGTGGAGGCGGGGGAGAAAGAGGGAGTACTCGCGAAATACGAGTACGTATTTGTCTCGAACTGCGAGCGGGCGCGCGGATGCTGATGAATGTATCTATTACCCGCCGCGAGCATTGTTACGGCAGTCGATCGTGCGATGAGTGAAAAAGAGAGGGGTGGTACGTTGAAGCGCGCGTCAATTGGCGCGATCGGGATGAATGGAACGGCCGGCTCGTGTTTTTAAACGATTCTCACTCGATCCCCTCCCGCGTTCGAGCGATCGGAAAGTCGGTTGAAAACATTGGAAACGCACGCATTCTCGTGTACACACGGTCTCACGTGCGCTTTAACATTATAAATATAGTTACATATGTAACTTTTGACCTTACGGGTGTCCGTAAGGCTGGAAATCGTGGAACTTTCGATCCGGGGAATGGTGAGAATTCACGTAACGTAGTGTGCAGGAGAAACCGGGGTTAGAAGTCACGTAGATTGGTCGTCACATATCTCACTTAATAAATAATGGAGCGTATTTTATTCCCTATAATGTAGGTTGCTGGTTATCGTTAGTTGAGTATACGAAATGGCGAAATGGTGGTTAACGCGTTGTATGCGATAGGGGAGATCAGAGACAAAAGTAGCGCGGGATGAATGCAACAAACGCGATTAGAAAAACCTATCATTCTTGTACGAATCCGTCCACTGTTATGTAACGTTTTTTGAACGCCCCTCTCATCTCAGTAGAACTTGAAACTCAGTAATGAAAGTGGTGTTCATTTATTGCGTCGGCGTCGTAAAAACACGGCCGGAGTAAATATTTTGCGTTTCCTCAGTTCCCGAATATTTCATTCGAAATCTGGCTTACCCCTTCTTTATTGTTTATTATAAATCAATCACTATTCCTTGGAGTAATTTGGTGCGTGAAAACAATATTTGGAGGTTAGTTTTTTTTTTTTATGAAAATGAATGACCAATTCTGGCAAAAATCAGCAGGGTCAAAGTAGATTGTATCGTTAGAATTGAATCTATTTTGTTAACTTAACTCTTACAGTGTTGTCGAGAATAAAAAAACGTAACACAGAGGCGCTAAAATTTCGACTCGATCTGGTCGTGGAGCGTACTTTATCGATTCCGCAGCCGCAAATATATTTTAGCGGAGCCGCAAGCAACGTCGGGAGATTTACCGTTCAGTTTATCGCG
Organism: Dinoponera quadriceps; assembly: GCF_001313825.1. Taxonomy (NCBI): domain Eukaryota; kingdom Metazoa; phylum Arthropoda; class Insecta; order Hymenoptera; family Formicidae; genus Dinoponera; species Dinoponera quadriceps. The sequence continues at coordinate 114,713 of NW_014556310.1, forward strand.
AAAGAACCGATAGCAGCCGCCTCTAACACAATAGAAATCAGCGTCGCCGGAAGTCCCGGCGGGGTGAGAGCGCGGCTAAACGAAATCTGTAACGCAATCGGCCGTCAAATGGCGCTCGCTCTGTATAACGAATAAAATCAGACACCGTGTACAATGTATCTCGGGGATTAAAGTAACCGTTCGCGCGAGCCGCGTTCGATGGTTAAATAACGCGACAAGGTAATTTTAATCCGCCACGCTCGTGCGAATTTAATGCCGCGGAGCGTGAACAATACCGGTTCGCAGTGTGATTAATTAGATTAAATTACAGGCCTCGTCGCGCGCACACGTATCGATAATATCTCGAGATAAAGATCGAACATCGACGAATGGGGCAGGCAAGCCCGACATGACCGCGGTTCTCCCGAGTCACCGAATGAGGAGAACAAGACGGGAATAATTCCCCCTTTGCTCCTCGTCCGTCTTCCTTCTCCTCCTCCACCATCTTCTCCGTTCCTTCCCTCCTGGGTCCTCCTCACCTTCCTCGCCTCGTGAATGTCATAAAAGCCTCCGTACGTGAAACTATTTCTGCTGGTGACAAGCGAGAGAGTATCCGTTCTGGTGTGCTCGAAGATATACTATCCTTTTAACTCCGCTCAACCTCTCCCTCGCATGGCAAAAAGTCGCGTTTTCCCTCCCCCTATAAATAGTAATTCGGGAAGCGTCCGTCGCGATCCCTCATCCCGAGATACGATAATTAGCCGGGGATATCGAGTGAGTATCCCCTGGGGCGTGTATCACGGGGGTTCCCAAAGAGAGCAAGCTTGAGACCAAAAAGCACACTTAGGGTTAAAACACGCGAGCCTCGATCAATGATATATGTTTTACATCTCACTCATAAAGCATGTGGGGCAAGCTAATCGTATTTTCGCCAAGTAATTGGACTTTGAGGAATCGATAGAGCCCATTCAGTCGAAGCAGCTGACACGATAATCTTGCCTTGTAGAGGCGCGTCGCGTAATTATACACGGCAGGCTCGCATCGCGCGAGAGACACTACCGTGTCTCTTGATAACACACACAGTGACTCAACGTGACGTCCGCGGCGGGAAATGAAAGTTTACTGCATTCTTATTGCGAGTTAACCGCAACTCTGGATTTTCTGCCTCGCCGTGCTCGGGACATATTTCGCGCTGATGTTTGCGTTTCATTGACAGTAATAGACTGCCTGTCGCCGAGAAACGACGAGAGGAGAGGGAGAAAGATAGTCGGCCAAGCGAATTGTAAATCACGCAACGTTATATTTTCCGGGTTATGATGGGCGGTACCAGAAGTCAAAATACATCGTCGGGATTTACCATTACGGACGCCACGAACGACGATATCGTCGGCATCTTCGCCGCCGTCGCTTCGGCATTCATGTATTCCCGTCGTAAACGACAATGGCATGTCTGGCCGTCTCGTGCGGCCGCGCACGTGCCGTTTATTTTCACTCCTCTCGCGTACTTTGGAAAACTGTCCCGTCGCCGTTTCCGGACCTGGCCGATTAGAGTCGTCGGAGCGGCTCCTCCTCGGAAATTTATCGGTACTCTAATAAACTGCGAGAGGGAGAAAGAATTTCCCCGCGCGGCTTCTCGAATTTCTCGAAACGGCGCGCCGCCGGCGATAATCAGCCGGTCCCATCAGGTCATAAAGGTTCCTCAAGCGTGACTTTCCCCGTCGCGTGGTGGCGTAACGCCGGTGATCCCGCGCCGTGAAAGCATAAACGTTCTCGCCTAATTAAAAGAAGTAGAAGCGCATACCGCGACTCTGATCGTACGCCGGCGTAACGTATGTCGTTAAACGGATGGCGTGTCAATTAACCAAACAAATGTTGCGATTAATGGCTGATATCATTACTCGTTGCCGTTATACTCGTTAAGCGCCACACGCAGACGGAACAATTAATCGCGACGCTCCTCAGTAACCGCCTAGCCGAGCGATTTATAGCTGCAATTCTGGCGCGGGTGATGCGCTAAAAACAAATGAATGTCGCCGAAGGCCCGTCTTTTCTCTCTTTCTCTTTGCATAAGCGGCCGCGTTCGAGTGTGCAAATTTTACGACGCGTATCTTCCGCTGTCGACAAATAACGCGACTTCTTCTATCCTCATTCGTCGCGTTTCAACCGGACAGAGGTCAATCAATCGGCTAAAGTCGGTCGAGGACGGTTCGTGAACGGAGCGAAAGAAAAATTCGCGAATAATTCGCCGTGTCGCGCGGTGTCTCCGCTCGAAGCTACGTGCGAAATCGCATTTGGAACGTCGCGAGCTCATCGGGCGATCGCTCGCCTCTCGCGAGGCGAGAGAACGCAAAAAGCATATAAAGTACTTTAACTCACGCGTGCGTCTCGTCGTGCGTTTAAAAGTCGTACACGACGGCCGTCCACGTTCTGTTTTTGTAACGCACAAGCCCCGCGTTATAACTCATACACGCACACAAGTTAGTGTATGCAAGCCTTCTCTCTCTCGCTCGCTCTTTGTATCTCTGTCTGTCTCTCCTTCCTGCCCGACACTGCGGCGATATACTTTAATGCGAGCCGCCAAGTTCAAACCGTTTCGAACCCCTCCGCGGCGTAATCACGTAATTACGCGCATTAAAAGGAGCCTCCTCGTAGGTACCAATTTAATTTCCGAATTTCCAGCGGCGAATTACCTCCACCGCCGCTGGAGTCCGGCGCGCGGACGTACATACACACGCACCGGGCAGGGAGAGCAGCGACGGCGGTAGCCGACGCGACGCTCCGCGCCGTCGCAATTCAAGACCATTAGCGAAATTACTCCGTGTGGAACGCAGAGGGCCGCCCGTACGACTTTTTTCTTCTCCGATGAGGCGAAAAACGGCGCAATGCTCGTCGCGCGAATTTCGGGGGCCGAAACGGCCGTCGTTCTCTGTGCTTTACGGACCGTAAGATAAACCCGATCGGACGCCTAATTTTCGGATCTGCACGTTTCTACTACTTACGCGCGATCCCACGAGAGGAAGCGGTGTAAAATACACACACACGGACGGACGGATTATTACATTAAGGGAGACTTACTGTCGCACTTTTTACTGATTAAGAAGAAGAATTCTACAATATTTTATAACATCATGTATATTTTAATTAGAATAATAATATAATAATAATAACCTGAAGGCGTTTGTCAGAAACATCCAAGCGATGTGGGATCTTACAGCGGTACAACATGGTCGATGAAAAATGAAGACGTTGAAGATCGACTCGCCTGTTCGATTTGAGACCTTACCTTGGGATCGCGTTTCCTTGTTCGCGATGCAATCCTAAAGATAGCCCGGCTTTCGCTGTTACAAATGACACCCGGTATTAAAAGGCAGCTGAATCGCAACTCGGCGGCGGCCCGTAGTGATAGCGACGTCGATGGAACTCGCGCCGGCTCGTCTGCACGAACGTAATTACGCACGTGCGCGCGCGAAAATGATGAACACATTCGCGTTTTACGATAGTCCGCCGCCACGAAGGTGAGATTTCGCGTGCGAGCGTTTAAACGGCGGCCTCTCACGCGATTCGCATCGCCGTAATTAAAATATCGGCGAGAAACCGCTCGAGCGGGCGGGCGGGCGTTATTCTTCGAGAAAATTTCGCCTTGTTCCCACCTCGAAACGCTAATAAAGATGATTGTCGGGCGGCGTCTGACGACCACACGAGAAACACGCCGGACAAGACCACTTAGCACATTGAACGCGGGACGGTTTAGATACGAAAATTACACGTCTCTTTCTCGAAGGTGGGTCCCGTTACTCCCGCGTATTCGGCAATACGCGATGTGCTTGTCCCCACCCAACGACGATCGTCGGCGAAACGAGCGTTGTTTTCGCGGTGTATGCACGGCGAAAAATTACGAACGATTTCGTGTTGCGTGCCGTCAGGTGTTGATCGCTTTCTGCGGACGCGAGCACCTCGAAGCGAGGTAAGGAACATTTGTAAACGAGATTACACAGCTCCCAGCATAGTCGTTTGCTCCACCCGTTCGTCTCATCGGTCTTCTCGTGACAGTGTTTCCAAACCGACAAATTTCCGGGGAACGTTTTAGAAGCGCTCCGGGCCCGCGAGAAGAGGATTCGTCGAAGAGGAAAAAGCTATCTTCGCGACGTCTCTTTTCCCTCTCTCTCTCTCGGTGTGTATTATGTTCACACCCGAGAGAGCGCTATTTATATTCTCATTAGGGAAACTCCCGCGCGGCGCACAGCGGCAGGCGAAGGTTAAACGGTGATAAAGCAATCTCTTAAAAAGCATCTCTAGTGCTCAATATCCTTTACGAGCGTGTTTCTTTCGAAAGCCGATAAAGACGGACGCCGACAGCGCGCGGTCTAGTCTAACCACGCGAAACGCGTGTCCGGCGAACACATCGAGCAGAAAATCGTTTACAGCAAACGCGATTACGTTCGACCGAGTACTGGCGTGGGTACCGACTTGTACTCGCGGCGAGATACGCGGATGTACCATTATCCCCGTACGCGTGGGAGGCACTTACGCGCACCCGAAGGTGGGTTCACGTACCTGGTAAACGCACACGGAATGTCCTGCCTGGCATCGATCTTGCCTATCCGATAGATACGTGCGTCGTCGCTCTCTCTCTCTCTCTCTCTAGCTATTCGCAATTTTACGAGCTGTTTCAAGACCCATGACGCTGCAATCTCACGGCCAACAATCCCCTCGCCGCCCCCTTTTTTCAGCCCCTTTCCAACGAGCGCGCGCGCGCCAAGCTGGAATTGCCATGCGAATCCCGTAGCGCGGGGGCGAAGAGGGACAAGCTCTCCGTGAACCGAGCGATATTTTCATCGAAATGCTCGGCAATCCGCTACATTAGTTTACGTCTCGGGCTAAGCGCTCCTTAAACGGTTCATGCATTATGGATTAAGAAATCTGAATTCCTGGGAGCGCGAGTGAGCAATCAGCGAGAGAAGCCCGCTCGTCCGTCCGTTCGTTCGCTCGCGTTTCCCTGCCTCCGGCGGCGGTGTGCCGTTGCGACGATGATGATGGTGAGATTTATTCAGTGGAAAACTCGAGCGTCGGGTAGACGAATCTTGACGACACTCGTTGTTCACGAGTTCGTTTGGAAACTTTTCGAGCGTGCACAACGACATGCAGTCCTTTGCGCCGAATCGCACGGACGGCGAAGTCGCGATTCCCTTTCGTCTGCATTCCTTACGAGCGGCAGACACTGCCGCTTTTCCTTCAATTAATCTTATCAACGTTGTAACGAAGAACACGTCCTATCGTGTGATACCGGAGGTCGTTGCAGGGAGCGCCTAAGACACGATTTAATTTAACGGTTTAATTAACATTCCTCGCGAACAAGAAGAATCATCATCCCGGCGTTTCGCGAGGCTTTCTCGCGAGGAACGCGCGAGCGCTCTAAACGCGACGATTCAGAAAGGGCCCGGAATTGCGATGTTTGTTTAACGTTCTTTGACGTTCTTAACTCGTACGTTACAAGCGGAGACATAATCTTCTTAAATAAAAAATAATTTTTAGAAATAAGAGTATTTTCAAAAATATTTCTTCGCGTAATATATTTGATCAGTAAAATGCAGAGGTAGCAAATTACGCAGGAAATACAGACACTTAAAGTGATCTTAAAATGAACAATAGTTAAAATAAATTTTAACTATCAATCATTGCGCTTTGATAACTTTGTTATATAACTTTATGTTATTTCCATTAACTATAGATTATTCGATAAAAGTGACTCATACAACACAAATCAAACGTTAAACCATACGCTGAATTGAATCACAGGAAGTTACGTACGTGCTCGCGTGGGAGTCGAAGGAAATGGAACAACTGCTGTTTATAGCTGAGTTTCTCGAACATACTGACGCTACTTCGCGTCTATCCAAGAGTAAGTGGTGCGGAGAAGTTACTTGAAAATGCATGAAATTTTTACCAGAGCATCTTAGCTCCCACTGTGCTGTGGAATTAAAGGTTCAACATAGGGCGAAAATTCCGCCTCCGTGTTTCCCCGGAGCAGCAACAGCAGCAGTAGTAATAGTAGACCGGCTGAATATTTCCAACGGAGCGGGCGCGCGACGGCCGGCCGGCCCGCAAAAAAGAAGTCGGTCCAGTTTTATCTTGGTTCGGCGGTGAAATACGGCGGTCCCGCGTACGTAGGTAACAGCTGTAAAGAGTCAACACCACTCCAAATATACGACAGTATACAGACACAAGGTGTCAGTCGCCCGTGCGAGACGCGACTGTCACGTACAGACTGCGACCGGGCTTCATCCACCACCCCCGTCGAGATGCAATTTCCGCTATTTTTACCCGAAAAGCTTCTCGGGGTGTTCCGCCGGCACGTTCCTCAAATAAAGCTCGCCACCCTACGGCGTACGTGCGCGCGAGGTTAAGCCGCTAGTAGGTGCCGTTGCGCGCATATCCTCCCGGGCCTCTCCGCAGCGTCAAGCGAGCGCGACTCGCCGACGAGGAGGAGCCCGACGCGCATGATGCGTTGCAGGCGGCGAATCCTTCCGTGAGAGCGCCGCGAATCTTCCGCCACGCGGATCCCGTGATCTGAGTCATGTCGCGCGGGACCCTCTCCGAGCTTGTTGCCGAAAGAGGATTCTCGTCGGCCGGTGAAAGAAAGGGATGGGAGCGGACGATGGCGGTGTAGGTGACGCTGATCGGCGATACCGTCCTTTCGCGTCTTCCTCCGTAAATCTAGTAATCCTACGTCCGTGCCGATTCTCGGGGCGTTCCGCAAGGTCCGCGATCCGGCTGGCGTGACGCGCCAGCACGTACGTTACGTTTCAGAGCGACGATGCGAACGGATTTGGAGAGAGAGAGAAATCGTCCGATCGTCGGCTAGCGGTCGTGGATAACGCGGCCGGTAGGCGGCGCGTACGCGACATCGCGATCAAAATTACTCGGCGACTTTACGGGTTTCGCGACGGCACTCTCATATTTCCAGACGCGGCCCGACGTTTATCACGTCTTGTCTGATGACATCCTTCCCGGAGACGTTTGTTTTGAACTCACGGGACATTCGCTGCGGCGGGCGGCGCAGAGACACAGAGAGAGAGAGAGGGAGAAACGAGCGAAGAGAGGAAGACGTTACTCCCCGTAGCCCCTCATAGCCCGTCTCCTTTCGCGTGTTCCGTAGCCGGTATTCGTAATACCTCCAGGGATACCGTTTAACGTCTCGTCATCTGACAGGAAGGATTCCAGTGGCGCTCCCGAGAGCGCGCGCGGGTACGTTTCAGACGATTAAATTCAGCCGCCGCGCCGACAGACAAACGGCCTTAAGCCGTAGGATCATGCCGTAGCTCAACCTCGGCACGACAAGCCGCGGCCCTTAATCCCGCGATCAGGATAATCGTTACGTTACATACCGTCACGTGAGCGAGTTCGGTTCGCACGGATAAAGGTCAGGGTTCTGATGAAAAAGGGAGAGAGAAAGGAATGCCGATGGCGGGAAGATAAAGAGAAGCCTATTCCTAACGGCGATTTAGACGCGCTTATCGAACGTCTTCATTTGTCGGGTGCTACTTGGAAGGAAATCAGTCGTCTGGCCGACGGTGAGCGACTTTTTTTCTTTTGAATGAAACCTATTCGATGCTAATTTGTTACTTGAATTTTCACAAGAAGGTAGCTCAACAAAACTTCAGCATAACAAAAAATCAAACGATGCACAACAACGAACGCGCTTACAAACAGAAACTGTCAGTCCCAAATATTACAGCAGACGAAATTCATGTTCTGTCCTATAGAGTTTAGTACTTTACAGCTAAGAAACATGTATGTCGGTTTATCATACTTATGTCAATTCCGATACTTTTCCTCTATTTATATAAAGAGAGGAATTTTTTCACATATTATTGGATCATGCTTTTTCACGTAACGTGGAACCTCGTTAAAAACGTATCGTTGCAAAACCCGCTAATAGTAGTTTGCATATTGTCGAGATGAGAAATTATGCGCGTGGGATAAGAGGGACGAGGCGGAGTAGTTGAAGGAATGACGTAAGATGAAGACAAAGAGGAGAAGAGCGCTCCCTCCTTCTCTCTCTTTCTTTCTTGCGATTTTATCGCCCAGTGTGAATGTCCTGTCTGGTAGTTAAGATGACCGGGGTACATAGCGCGGCGGGGGGCACAGAGGGTGGCGGAAGGGAGGCGGGTGGTGGACCCGGAGAGAGAAGTTTTATTGCGACAAGTACGCTGCTCTCTTCTACGGGTCCCATTACCGAGCGGCTTCCGGTCGGCATTGTGAATCGGCAGAGAACAACGAGGTTGAAATGCAATTTACTCCCGCTCCGTGCCCGTCAAAACTCGAGAGTTACTCAGCGCTCGCAGTGTCCCTTTCGCAGTCGCCCCAGATACGTTGCGGCCTGATTTGAGATTTTTCGCGCGTACAGGATTGTTCAACGGTTTCGAGAACAACCGTAAACGCGCACGTTTATCAGATGCGATTAATTATAAAAGCACGGCGAAGAACTTTGCTTCATATAAATCCCCTTTAATTTTATCACGTTTCCTAATATCGCTGAACTAGATCGGCGAATAGAGTTTATCTTGCTAATGAGTCATTCAGCAATTACGCGCAACAATGATCAATTACGTCGCGCTAGTCGTCAATGATAATTAAACAACTAATTAAGAGCGAGGCGCACACTTTCCGAAATTACGAAGCCCGCCGCAAACGCGCGCGCTTTTTCACCAGCACAATATTTCGGTCCAGTCGTCGCACAAAGAGAGAGAGCTCTCTCTCTCCCGGCCGATCGCCGAACGGTGTGTCCGCGGGACCAGCATCGTCGCGATCGCCGGCGAGTTGCGGGGAATGCATGCTGGCCTCCCTTCCCCCCGTCAACGGGCGTCAAACGACAAAGTCCTCGACGGGGATTTGATTGCGAACCGCAACTCGAGCGTGAAACACAAAAAGGGCTGAAAACAAACGACTCTTCTCCCAGTCTCACGGGATTATTCGCGCGATTGTTCGATCGCCAAAGGGAACGAGCGAGAGATACCGGGAGGGAAAGAAAAAGAGAGAGACCCGTTCAATCTACACGTGTACAAGCTCGATACCGCGCTCGCCACCGCGGATTAACTCGATCGTGCAACCGGTCTGCAGGGGGCATCACGAATCACGAGCGTGCGCCGATATCAGCGATAACGGGGAGGCACAACTCGTGCTAATCTCGCCGCCGACGTGGCCGTATCTTTAGAGCGCGCCCATTGTCTCTATCCGCCGTGAAAGGAGGAGGCATTTAATTATTCCTGCGGGGCGACGGTAACGATCCGACGACCATCGACCTCCTCGGTGCGCGACGGATCTCGCGGATTCTGCTCGGGGGGCCGGGCAGGCGGTCGTTTTCGCGTTGCGTAGACGCGAGAGCGTGTGTGCGTGGACTTAGCGGCACGTGCGTGCCGCCACGTGCCGCCGTTGCGAGCGTCGCGAATCTCAGCTCATCGCGCGGCGACGTTATCGCGACTCCGCCGAGGCGATCGGTTCCTCCGCGCTTCACCGAGGAAGCGTGAAACGAGCGCGATTAGCGAAATTGCGCAACGGTCTCGCCCCAATCAACCGCGGTCACGATGATGTTTCTTCGCGATACATATTATTACATGCGCGGAGTTCCAGGGGGGGGGGGCTTCCTTGTATGTTATTTATGGGTGGCTGGCAATTAACGACACTATGCTCACAGTAGAGTAGTGCGCGTCAGAATAAACAGGAAGTCCTCTATTACATGTATCTGTTACATATATTTCTCGCGATGTTCCGGGGAGCAATTCACGCATAATTGTGGTTGTTATTGTTATCAGTTTCTCGGGAGTGGTCACATTAGAAAACATACGAGATGCGGAGTACGCAGTGGAAGAGTAAAAGTAGATACCGTCATCCTTTCATTGGACACACGGTTTGTTCCGTACTTCTGACCGTATGTACGGTTGCGCGCGCGTCTCGTCTTTGGATATGAAACTAGCTAGGCGGTCTAAATATTAATTATCAGGCGCACCCTGATATGTGTATTCCTCGCGGTGAACATTTCCTCATCCGACAAATCGACGCGACTTGCGTGCTCCACCGAAATGTGTTTCACCCAGCGCTGTTTATCCTCTCTCTCTTTCTATCTCTCGGAGGAGGATACTTAACCCTTTCGCGGCGGAGTGCTCTGGAAAGAGTTGCGCTCTAAGCAGCCGATGCCAGATCGACCGCGCGGACCAAATACGCGAGTCGTTCCGAACGCAGTGTGTATATAATATTTGACTATGTAAAAAAAACCTTTGCACAAGAAGCGTATGCTGCTAGCACGTCAAAAACAACTTAATGGACATTAATGGCAGTTGTTGATAACAAACGAACAGCGCCTTCGTACGAAAAGAGCGGCTCCGGATGGGCGCCATCTGGCGCTGTTCGTTCACCGCGGGTAAATTTGCCTGAGCGCCGAACGGCGCTGTTCGCTGAGAATGAGCATCTATAGCTGAGCGCCTAAAGGCGCTGTTCGCCGCGAAAGGGTTAAACAAGCGACGAGCGTTGAACGGGAGAGATTCCTACCGCGGTCGTTTCATCTCGATCTTCCGATCGGTGCTCCGGAGGCTAGTAATCGCCGGCCGCACACAGAGTGCGGCCAGCCCGTGGCAATCACGAATCGGCAGCATCAACAACCGCGGCGGCAGCAGCAGCCTATCGACCACGTTGGAAAGCAGGAGCAACGGCAGCAACCGCCGCCGCTACGGCGGCATCGACGTAGCTCGCATTGCGAGATATCGATCGAACCTTCGCCTTTCACCGGCCATTGTCCATTGGCGGGCCTGGAAATCTAACTGCCGATAATTGCCTTCGAACCCGTCAAGTCATACGGCGTAATAGCATAATAACCGGGGCTAAGCGATCAGATTAAGAGAATGAGTGCCCTCGGGTACGGCAGTCACGTTGCGCGGCAACCCTTCTTCCTTCGCCCTTTACCGGGTTCTCGTCGTCATGGACGTTTCACGCGGCCCTTCGGATTAGGCGGGAGGAAGCGCAGCGACGGATCGGGACGTTGCGTCGACTAATCGCATTCCGATCGCATCGGCCGGATGATGGCGGGCTCGAGAGTTTCCCTCCCGTGAGGAGGCGTTTGATCTCCGAATGTGAATCATTTGGAGATCCGAAGAGAGAGGTGATACACATTTGCTCTCTATCGTGCGGGCGATACATCCGATCTGATAATCCCAGCCTTGAAGAATGGCTATTGGATATCGACGCGTGTTGCGTGCGTACGTGATGCGATAATAATAAAGCGTAATAGCGGACGTAACGCGGCGCGAGTTATCGCCTGGCCGAGTGCATGTTCCCGAGCGATGACTATCCGTTCTTCCCGGTGGACGACGAGATCATCGAAGTCTCGTCGTCCTCGCGTGTCTCTCCTTCTCGGTTACTCGTACGGGTCGTTCTAAGCAAACCACTAAAGCACTTCTCGGTACGAAGACGTGGAAAAGTGGCGAGTGCCAGACAAAGGACGTAAATTCGTGTCCGTAGGTTAGCTCCAGGTGCCGCCGCCTACGTTTTACGATGTAAAACGCCGGGGCCGACGACGACGCCTCGTAAACGCTGGCGCGAGGCGCATTATTACATTGTGACTAAGAAAGTCGGTCCGGTGTCTACCACGGTGCCTCGGGCCTCCGTGGAGTCGATCGTAAATATCATTCGCCCGCGGCCGAGAACGGACATCCGCGATTGGCCGGCGAGCGCGATATTAATCGATCCCCGCGTTTCTCGCGGGTGGGCGAGAGAGGCAGGCGCGGGATTTAGCGGCGGTATCTAGAATTTCTTCAATTAAAACGGTTTCACAAACTCCAGCTCGTTTCTCCGGAACTTTCTATCGCGATGCCGCCGCATCCGTCGAGTCGCACCTCCGAGAGGCGAGATAGAAAGCGCAACGAAGAACATCCTCCGAGGACGAGGCGAACGATTGAGCGCTAATCAGCGATTGGAGGCGCGAGTGAGAATCTCGCGTCGGGAACGTGTCTCGGGAGTGATTTTCGGGACGCGTCGTCGTCGCCTCTGCCTGACCGATCGTAAACACGACGGACGCTGACTTTTACTGCCTAAAGGCGGTAACGAGCGGCTATGATCGGCTAAGAGCTCGCCATTAGTTAGATCGATGGGCGAAAGTGTCAGAGTTTAGAACGCATAATGCCGTCCTTCTCGCCGCCGGTCGTGACTTATGTACGGCCTCGCAGTAACTCTCAACGGCTGCGAGGCGATTCGCGCCAACGGAATCAATTTCGTTGATTTTTCACGCCGGCGAATCCCGAGCCGAAATTTCGGCCCTCTGTGTTCACCCTGAGACCCGCTGAAGTTACGTCGTAGATCTCCTTAGTCTTACGTCGCGAGTTGCTCTTACCGAATTCGCGTAATTTCATCAGAAACAGTTACATTTTTTTGGTCAGGATATAAAATACTCTGCTGTGAGTGAATGTCCTTAGAACGTATTAATTTATCGCGGGTGATTGAAAGTAGGTTTCCGTCAGTTTATAAACCGTCCGAACAGAGCCATCGCGAAGGGCGTCAAAGCAACATCGGGATCAAACCGGCGAATCGGGAGGATCCGACGCGCGGGTACTCAATCGGATCGAGTCGACGCGCCCGATCAGAGAGAGAGATTCCCGCGCGTCGATAATGATTTCGCGTGTCACTCGGCGAAGTCACGGAGCGAGCGAGCGAGACGGAGAGGGGGGGACGGCCGCAACGCGCCGCGCGATATGTCTTACGAGGCGCATAGTGAGTTTTCTCGCTTGACAGACAGCCAATGTATACGTACGTGTGTGCGTGTACTCGTCGGCGCCCGAGCGATACGTCCGACACGCGCTGGTCCGTAATCCGCGTGTCATCGTACCTGTCGTACGTCATCGCATCGACCGTTTTGAGACAGGACAATGCTCGTAAATTTGATCAACGAACACGCTCGATTATGGTAGCGCGCACGCTGTAAGTAACAGCCCAACCCCTCCGATCGACGACTCTCGCTCTCGCTAAGCTAATTTTCTTACGAGCGAGCCTGTCTCGTCGCGAAAGGCGCTCGTTCTGCATTCGACGCGTCGCAGCGTGAGACACACTTCGCCCCGCTGTGAGAAATAATCGCCTACGACGGTGAGCGACGATGCCTCTTCGTCGCGCCTTCCGTTCCGGTGCGCGATCGCGCGGAATGGCCTTAATTTATGGAAATTACGCGTGTATAATGACCGATAGTGGTTAATAGAGAGTCATATTTATGATGTCAGAGATCGATTCGATTAATAACCGTTCCGTGCGCGCGAGATCGCTGGGAAACGCTCGCTTCGGAGTATCGGCGACGTTTAGTATTCGTACGCGCACTCTGATTGAGGCTCGTAGCAATTGAGGTATAAATCTCGTCTCGCTAGGCAAACGAACCCGCGCAACGGAGCCTTCCAAGGTTCAAGGTCTCTCTCAGCCTCCACGACTCGCGCGCTCGCTTCCATCCTCCCTCTCTCTTTCCGCCTCCCTCCTTCTCCTCTCTCTCTTTCTTTCTCTCGCGGTTTTAATCTCTTCTGCCTCGGAGGGTACAGTCGTTTCCTACGAATTCTTCGTGTATCGTCGTCCAATAAGAAGTACACTGCCGAGTATCCGTTTTCCCCGAGCGTTGCGGCCGTGGAATGCTTCTGTGCTGCGACTCGCCGCACGAACGAACGTACGTACGTATGAAGAAACGTGTTGTACGTACACTCGGCTACATCCGGTGGCTAATTCCCGGCGGAATGGCAAAATTGTGCAATCTGCTGATAGAAGCGCAATATCTCTTGGAGGAGCGGAAAGATACGTCGAGCACATGGCGCGTGTCGAGAGTGTTGCGCGCAATAGCAGAAACGGGTCTTAGATTTCCTTTCGCGTAAAGGTTTCGGACACTGATGATCGGTTTTTTGTCGGCTCTTCAATCCGCCATATGTAATAGGGAAATGGAAGAGGAAAAATTGAATTCATTATTGCGGAGAAAAGTAATTTTGCTGCTATAGCAAAGAAGCCAGCGTTTGCATTATTCATTGACAACAGCGATAAAAATTTGTTTTGTAAGGGGTAGTTTGCTTTAAGACACACCTTTGTGCACATGTTATTGTTTCAATATTAGTAAATTTTCTTTACCTTTTTGATTGATTTTTAGATTAAGAAAAGCAATGAAAAGTGCTTCACAGGTTTCTTATTAACGACGATCAGTATCCAAACTCTTACGTGAGAAAGTAGCTTCACCCTCCGTTCGCGAAACGCGATCGCCTTTTGTTATCACCCGATGATTCCTCTACGACTCGTTATGTCACGGCGCTCGTTACGAGCCGGAGTGCTCTTCGACGATAAACGCGAGCGACCTATAAACGCGCACGCTGCTTTTCAGACCGACCGACTTTCGTCTGCTCGCGAGACCGCGCGCTCGTTAGCCCGCGACTTCTCGAGATCACGGTGTTCTTTTTCGACAAAGCGCCGAGTAATTAACGGACGACAGTGGTGCGCGCACTGTACCTCCAGCCGCCGTACGACGTCGGTGGAACTCACCGTCACGCGACAGTCGGATGCTCCGCGAGAAGAGAGATAGGTAACTGACTGTTGTAAGGGAGGAGTAGGATGACTCTGAGAAGGACAGAGAGGTAGCACACCGATAATTAATAACCCACTTCTTCGGCGAGGTTGCTCGGCCTTTGTGCTTCATGGACTCGCTCGCTCGCTCGCTCGCTCGTTGGTTCGCCAGCGAACCTGGTTCTCTCTTCTGAACGAGCCGAGCATACCTCCGGTTCTAACCTGACCTGTACGGGAGCAGGAGTGGCCCGGACGACGATTCATTAGCCGAGCAAAACACTAATTGGTTCGCTTCCCCGAACCTCTCTCGCTGCCGCAAGAAGCTCTCGGCACAGATACGACTTTTCGGAACGATGTTCTCGGTGACCCACTATAACATCGCCATTATTATAACGTCGGCGCACTCGAGCCGAGTGGTTATATTTGCAGAAACGAAGAAAGAGAGCGGGAAAGAGAGGAAGGGAGAGGCTTCGCTTCTGCTGATTCTACGGTTGAGATAATTTCGCCGCTGCTGCTCGATATTTGATGATATTCCTTCCCGATTTCTATCCCTGCGCCGTAGCGGATCGTAAGAAAATAAAAAGGGCATCGATCGTGGCGCTTTTATATAGCGACTTGAAATTGAATTCCGCCCAAATGAGACCGAGAGCAGGTGTTCCGATGTGTAAAAATAACTTTCAGATCACATCGTTCCCGAGCGACCTTTTTCTGAAATTATCCGCGCGTAACCGCGCGATGCTCTCTTCTATCCGAGAATATAATGAATCGAACGCCCCGTATATAGCGGCGAATCGATGATCCAAAAATCTCTTAAACGATTCATTTCCTTTTCTCATCTCATCTGCCGCTTTCGCTCTCTCCACGTGCGGTGGCTTATTATCCGCCGCGTTATTGCCCCCGAGGCGCTCCAATTGAATCCGAGAAGCGGAACCCGCGCGAAGTCCTCGAGAGAGGAATCGGCACGCACGCACGCGTCCAGCGGTAGCCGGTCTGCATCGCGATGTCTTCGGTGCAGCGGGCTGTGCTGCAGGACGTCGAGAAATAGAGGTCGCGCGGGGGCGGAGGGGGGAAAAGAAGGATACACGGAGCGGAGGCAGCCGTGGCGGCCGGCGGTCTCCGAAGACCGCCCACTAAATCACCGAACCGAATTCCATTTGGCTTTCGGGCTTCTCTTCGCAGAGTCAACAACGTATTTACCCGTCGATTTGGATCTTTTGCGGTCGGCACCCCCCCCTTCCGACCGGGCCCCTTCGCTGCACATCGGCGGCCCCTTGGCGCGTACCCACATGGGAATATGTGTGCGTGCGCATGCACGCGTGTGTTTCCATCTGATTTTTTTTCTCGTCCCGTTCGCCCACCTCGTTGGTCCGCGCCGCATGCGGTCGGCGTGCTGCACGTTCCGCGGATGTCTCCAGCTCCGGATTATGAATATTGATAATACCGCCGGACCCGAAGAGACCGTTCCAATGTAAATATCCCGGCGACCTCTCGGGTCTCCTCGCGAGCGCGCCCTCTTTCCCCGGCGGTCCGCTCTTTTCCTCGAGCGGCGATGCTCTCTCGACACTCCGCCGGCTTGGATCCTTCCACGCTACCGACGCGACGCGTTCCATTCGGAAATTCTCTCGTTAGTTACGAACGGCCGACGAGTCTCGACTTCGTTGTTTTGCCTTCTCTTCTTTCTCTCCACCTCCTCTTCGTCTTTCTTTTCCTTTTCTTTTAAAGATCAGCGCGCGCGCACGCACGTACGTACGTATGCGAACGCGCGCGCTCTCTCGGAATACACGGACGGACGAATCTAATTCGTTCCCGTGGAATTCACCGCGTCACCCGAGATAATTCCCTTTCGGTCTGGCACGCTAGCGTGCTGAGCGACAAATGGATCGGACGAATGATTATGACGATTAAATATGGCAGAAGACACCGTGCGCGCGCTCGCTTTACAAACCCGCGACATTGTCTGTCCGCGCTTTTTAAAATAAACGCCACGCCGCTCGGTTTCACGTTTAATGATCCCTCCTCGAACGGTCATTACGCCGACGTACGCGGATTTATATCACTCACTCCTCCGCAGAGTTCCAGTTGCAAATAGAGAAGCGTTATTAGCTCTCGATACTTCGAAAAACGTCGTTTTATTTGCATGATTACTTGGAACAAGCGGGCTTCCAGCGGCAACGGAGAAAAGTAATTTAGAGAGATAGCAAATTTTACAGTGTCATAGCAAGTAAATAAATATATACGGTGTTTCTTAATATTTTAGGTAGCCAGTATCAAACCGATTTTTTAGATATAACACTTCTCCTTTTATATCCAGTACTCTCTACGTTTTCGATGCTCGTTCTCTTTTTTCTCCTTTTCTTGTAATCGAGACGCAGTCACTCCGAGCGACGTTTCACGAGGAAACAGCGATGGTACGGCGATAAAGTCTCCGAGGAAGCGGAGGGTTACACGCAAACCCGCCGAATATTGCAGCAGACGCCCCGCGTGCGTCTTAATAATCGTATAATACCCGGGGCGCGAAAGGGGGGGGGGGCGAGTTGAAACGCCATCGCGCGTCTTCACCTTCGAGAAGCTAGGCAGATCGCCGGAATCCGAAGAGTCGGAGACTCGCTGCTGCTACTGAGGGGCATCTGCTTCGCCGATATGGCCCTCCGTGGCGACCCTTGTGACTACCACCGTTCATTTTACGAGGCTCCACTCGAGCCGAGCCGTCAAACCCGCGTAATATCGGGTAATCCTCCGGCGGCAGAGGTGGCTGAAGGAGCGAGACAAGGGCAGAAAAGGGGTGGCACGCGTTACTCGCGAAAAGGGGGATTCTCCAGTGAAGAGGGAGAGAGAGTGGAGGCGAGAGAGTGTGGGAGGAAGAGAGCGGGAGGCCAGGAAAGAGGGATGCGACGGGAGGAATCCCCAAGTACTTGATATGCGGCGGGCGACCCCTCTTGCGGTCTTAAGCCTGCAATTCCGAGCAGAAATATGCCACCTCCGCCTTAAAGCTCCTCTTTAACGGTCGAACTACGCCGAAATTAAGCGGAAGGAAGAAGATCTCCCCCCCTCTCTCTCTCTCTATTTCTCTCTCTCCGTCGCTGCTCGTGCAACTTGTGGCAGCGCGGATATTGGGTTATGAGAGTGTCGCGATTTTAACCGCGCAATAAAGATTCCTCGCAACCGTCCATATTGACGATAAATTCACGCCAGGCGGTACTGCGGATTCTGTTCTTGCCACTGCGGCAATAAAGGGTAACGGCGTCGTGTCTCGTGAGAGAGCGAGAGACGCGTCGCAATTTAAGGGACCGCGCCGTAAAGTATGTCCTCTTCGCGTCGTTTCCGCGTGTTATTGCGTTTTTATTCCGCCGGTTTTGCGGACGAGTCCGTTTAATTAATTAATATACTGGTCAACAGGAAAATTGCGTCCTAAATAAACAATTCCAGTTAATTCTGTAACGCTCGTCACAAATGTAACAATTAAAGTCGAATCTTACAGCTCTGGTTTCCATCATGTAGTAAACAACAATTAAGCAGGCATTTGATATTTGAAGCTTTCGTGGTGTGGAAAAAAGAAGATGTCTCAAAAATCATGTCTTCAAAGTTAATTCTTTACTTTGAAGTGGCGTGTATGGCAGTGCCGTAGGACGTTTACGAATGAAACATGCGTTTAAATTACCTGAATGAAGATAGAGACTATTTCTGTTATTTCGTTTCGGCGGTGAGTAATTTATTTGATAATGCTATTTTATAGAGTTTCGAGCTTTTTCGAGTTCCACGCCGATCTCTATCCTCCGTTACCGAAGCACTCTGGTGTCGTTAAATACGAGCGCGCGCTGCTGCGTCAGGGTAGCTTTGTTTCATATTTACGCTCGTGTCGTTGGGATTTTCTCGTCCACGTTTATCCCGCTCGCAATTAGCTCAGGAGGAAGGGAGGAGGAGGAGGAAGAGAAACGTGTTACGATGAAACGCACGAAAGGTCTAAGAGAGAGGCGCGCATCCAATTATTTGGGCCGACGCGCTTCCGAGTGAAATGAGGCGAATTTTATTTAGACAAGACCGCGCCTCTCTCACGAGCGCTCATTCTCTCCGCCGAGTCAAACTGGATAGAGAGTCCGTCTCTCTTTGCCGGCAATTTCGAACTCTCTCCGCGTCTTGTCCGCTCCAGACAAATGTAGCCGTAACGGTAGCGCAGCCGCGTCATTACGCAGCAAGGAGCGACAGGATGACACACGCGGAACCCATAAAGCCGATGCCGCAGCGACTAACGTCGCGGCGGCGGCGGCGTCGCGCGGGGACGCCCGATGGAATTTTAATGAGCGGCATTTCGTCGGTACTGTCAGATTTTCGGCGCGTTAATGCCTTCCAAATGTACGGAACTCGCCGTGTCACGAGGGGAGGAGGAGGTGGTGGCGTTCGTCACGAGGGTCCCGGCTTCGCGAGACTTGACTTTCGTCAAATGCGGTCGCGCACGCACGATTCCCACCCTTTCCTTCCCAAGTGCGCTACTAATACTACGGGGACGGGAAGGAGGTGTCGGTTCGGGCTCGGAGATTAAAGGAAAATGTTTCCAACTTGTTCGGGACGGGAAGAGGGGGGACGAGTTTAGCGGCGAGATAGATCGCGACACGTGAGGTAGGGATAATAAAATTAAATTACCGGACCCGGCGACTCTTGCACGAGCTCGCGACACCGTTACCACGCGCACACGTTGTTGCGCCGGGCACGAGAATTCCGCAGAAAAGTATCACTTTCGCGGTAACTCGCCGAATTCTTTTTTTTTCTTTCTTTCTCTCTCTCTCTTTCTCTCACACTCACACACACACACATTCTCTCTTCTTTTTCGGCAAACCCCTCGGAATTACATTGCAATCACCGGCGAATAATACCGCGCGGCAGAGGGATATTAGTTAATCCGGCGCGTTAATACGTCATGCGAAGTAATGTTTCATTAAAAAGTTTCCCTCGTCAAAGGGAACTTTGCTCTCAAGCGGAGCAACTTGCGGCCAACTTTTTGCGCGCCGCCAGTCTGTAGACACGTTTAAACCGTTGGCGCGCACGAGGGGCGCTTCTACACTTTGCATCGTCAAGGTTGGTTAAACGCCAGGCTCGCCGCCGATGTAACAGAGAGAAAGAGAGAGAGAAGAAGCGGTCTTCCGAAAATCCCTCTCTCTCTTTTTCTCGCGTAATTTCGTACTCGTCGTTATAAATAGCGTCGCCGTCGCCGAGAATTCTCGATTTCCTTCTCCTCACCGAAGCACGTTTGCCAGAGCGGAACCGAGAGCCGCCGAGACAACCGAACGACGTCATTATACGCGTTATGTTACACACCTCTTTCACGCGTCTCAGCCACGCCCGCCTTTTAGCACATAATTATTTTCCCACTTCCTGTTCGCTCGGTATCGGCTTCCGTGAGACGCGGCCTGCTCTCACTCGCTGTCCGTCTCGGATCGCGAATGTCCCGATAGTCTCTCTCTCCCCCTCTCGTTTACCTGACCGAGATCGGGTCTCCCGGTGTCGCGTTCGATGAGAGAACGCCGGGGCTCTCCGTACGGGCGAAACAACGAGGCTGGAATACGCGCGGACCTGGCGCATTTGTCACCACGGAGAGACGTTGTGGCAAGCTGATATAAATAGGCGCAGCGGTGACAAACGACCAGTTCTTACCGGCAAAATAAGCAAACACGGCGCGGCGTTATAGGCGCCCTTATCTCTGTCAGTTCGGGTCACCGTCTCGATCCACCTTCGTCGCCGGCCGGCCGGACATGACGGGACTCGTACGTAGGTAAACGCCGTATACCCAGGCGAGGAACTCGTCCTGGAAGGATGTCGGTTAAAGCTCGCGAGAGACGTATTTTTATCCGTCGAGCAGAGAGGAGGACGAGAGAAAAAGAGAAGGTTAAGGGGAGAGAGAGAGGTCGAGCGAAGGATAGAACGAGGGAGAGCGCAACACGGGCTGGTCGCAGCAACGAGCCGCGAGATATATCTGTGCAGACGCGTCTATATTTACGTAGCGGGCTATCGGAACGGGAGGAGAGAAAGAGCAGCAGCGCCGTGCATCATCGTCGAATGAAAAATCTGGCGTTTCCTGATGAGAAACGATATTTATAGGGCCCCCGCGCTCTCGCGGTTGTACGTGTCCGAAGTCATGAGTCGACGTTGATAGTGATCCTATTATGGGGTGGATCATCCGGCTGGCGTGCCAATGGATGATGCTATTCCTTTGAAAAGAGATTTTACATACTTGGGCCTATAATCAGATATGTATACGAACGAGCGGACGAATCGCGATGGCTCTCGCTCGTTGGGAGACTTTGAGAGAGAACGCGCGCGCGATTACTCATTTTATTCCAGCCTGATTTATATTACACGCGCGCGCGGAGAGAGAGGGAGAGATTTTGCAGGATATCTTCAACGCGAAATGCTTAAGAGACCGAGAGAGAGAGAGAAAGAGAGAGACTCGATAGGCGAACGGGCGGTACTCGGATCGTGATGCGAGCGTGCACGCGGTCGATCGATTAATTGCTAGGCGTATCGCTTTCGGACGCGGCGGCGGCACTCTCGGAGAGCGATTACTTATGATGCAAAAAAGGAAGAGGCGAACTGTCGCCGTGGATGCAAATGCGTGCGCGATAGAGTATCGATCCTATCGGGGGAGCTCGACGCGGAGGAAGGTCCTTGCCGCTTGGAATGTAACCAAGTCCGCGAGCAAATAAACGGCCGGGGCGAATGCGGTCGGCGCAAATGAAGCCGGCGAAATTTAATTCCACCGTCGGGAGGGCGCGCGCACTGCGCTCTCCGCCATTGTTGATTCGCTGCCAGCGCGTAGATCAGAGAAATGTGACGTGCACTCGCGCTAGCTCGCTCGCTTCGCCGTGACCTACATGCATGCCGACTTTATTGAGGTATCCCTGCGCGAGTCCGGGATTCACGCTCCACCCAAAAAAAAAGGGGGAGGGAGAGGGATTTGAGGGAGCGAATTCACGATCGCGCTTCCGCTCCGAATAAATTCGGGTTTATCGTTAAGCGCGCCCGATGAGCGCCCGAGTTACGCTCTCATGCCCGGCGCATTCGTCTTGGTACCGGCGCGTTCAGTTGCCAACGATTTTCTGAAACGGTGCCCGGACCCCTGGAAAAGTGTTCGCTCTCCAGCGCGGATCCAGCCGGAGGCTGCGAGAGAGCGCGATTGAAGTTTTCGGACACTGTTTATTTTTCGTCTCGAACCCCCGATATTTGGCACTATGTTAACATTTTAATTCTGCAACACGGTAGAGGCTAAAGTGGCGAAATAGGTTCAATTTCAATTCAAACAATATCATTTCCTCCTATCTTTGACCCTGATAATATCTGAAATTTTCGTTTTCCTTACTTTAACGTGGAAATAGGTTGTTTAACACAGCATTAAAGTTAAATCTATAGAATTAAAAAGATTCGAGAGAAGATAAGTTGACAAGTGAGTATCGTTAAAATAAATTTTTGCTAATCTATAGGTCGATCTAAATAGACGCAAATTATCCTGATGAGCGTCAACGTAACATTAAGGTGACATACAAATTTCGCCTTGAGACGAAATCAAGAGTTGCGGAATACCGGGTGATGTTGTCGTACCGCGCATTTCTAATTACGCGACGAGGAGCGCGCCGTGGTTTACGGGGGTGTGGTCGAGCTGTTAATCGAACGTTTTCGTCGAGATTCGACGGACTTATCGTTATGCCGTCATTACATCATCTTATTCCGCTCGGAGAAGCGGTCGGTTACGATGTCCCAATAATGGCTCGTTCTCGCTAACAATTTCCTTGAAGACGTGCACTTAACTATAAATACACGCAATTTTCCTGTCGGTGGCGAACCGTTTCCCCGGTCCTTCTCAATTAAATCCATCACGTCGGGGGACCGGAGGTGAGCCGCACCGTCGGGCTCGCTCGGGGAAATCGGCTGTAAGAAAAAATGGTGCTCGAAGAGAAAGAGGGAGAGAGAAAGTGAGGGGGGGGGGGGGNAATAGTGGGCGGAAGAAAACGGAAGTGAAACGTTACATCTGGCTTAACGGACGCGCGACGACGACGACAGTGTACAGGGCGTTCTATATTTACTGAATTCCTGTCGTCGCAGCGATTCCTATAGCCTCGGCGACGATAAGCGTTCGTCCTCGGCGACAGATTTACTCGGCCGAGAGGGGGGTACTTCCTCGATTCTACGACGGGTGTGCGAGAGTCCTCCCTCTCTTGTGACTGCGGATCCCGGGGGGAGATTACCGGGGAGGAGGGATGTTTCGCGGAGAAATCTTAATTGGACGGTTCGTCGGAGTGGTCCGAGTTAAAGACGCTCTCGCGTGATGGAGAGCACCCGCGGTAGGATTAATCGATTCGCCGCTATTATCAAGAGTAATAGAGGGTGCGATACACGAACGTCGCGTCGTAAACCGCGCGATGGGGAAGTTCGAATCGCACTTCCGCAGATGAATTTTCGCGATTACGGCTCTGTACGTTGCGAAAGAAGCGTTTGGTATTTGCGGCTTTAATTGCACGGTGAAATAATCGATTAGACAAGCTGTTTCGATAGTAGCCGCTGCCATAGTGTTGTTGATGATACGCTGGAAAATAAGTATTTGTGATTGCAGTCGCATAGTAAACGAATCATAGCCGGCGAAACTATTCTTGTAGTAATTATGACTGTGAGCATAATAATAGAGTCAGCGGAATTATGTTTGTAACAAATGCTCGTGTAATGTTAATGGTAGTAACTTTACATGCGCGATGTCGCAAATATATTTTTAGTTGGAACGATAAAAAATTGGTAGCCGTCGGGATTGATTGTGACTTTAGTAAAATTAACCATTTATTCCTCGCTGTAATATTACATGCACATCTTGTTAATATAATTTTTTTGTTAGAGCAAAACAAAGGAACACGGTTGGCTACGAAAATGACTGCGATTTGTCGTGAAATTAGCCATTTTTTCCTCTTAATCTGGAAACGATAATCAACGATTCTCTCGTAAATAAGATTTTCCGTCGGCAACCAGTGACGACGAGATCGTTCCTCATTGCGGGCGAATTATCGGAATTAAAGGTGATAATTCGATTTTCCGATTCCGTGAATGGGCTCACGCTCGTCGAGGGATAATCGGCAATCTGTCGATTTCGCTGACGAGACTAGTTCGTCGCTCGTTCGTTGTGTTTCGATCGCTTCCTTGCCAAGTGCGAGTCGCGTTACGCCGCGTTAACGCCTTCCTGTCGGTGGTCCTCGAATTTCGCGAGCTGGCGGATCGCGCGCGATCTCCAGCCAGATATCTTCCCGGGCTGGAGGGGCTCCGCGTGCGGCACGTGGACACGTTTTGTTTTCGTACAAATAGGAACACGGCGCCTTGGCAGCCAGCGAGAGCGGATTGGCTTGTCAAGTTGCCAGGATCCCGCGAATACGGGATGCCCTCGGGTTTAGTCAGCGCATTCCTGGCTGCCGGGCTCGCTCGTGCGCCGCGCATCCGATGAATTATCGCGCCGATTTAGAAGGGTCTCCGCTCGCGAATACGACGCGCCACTTCCTCGGCGCCTCGCGTTCGTGCCGATGGATGTGACCGCGCGATTCGTCGTCGCCACGACGCGGCTAATTCGCATCGTGAAGACACCCCGCAGATTTCATAATTGCCGGACGACACGAGACAGTGAAAACTCGGCGACTTAATTTACGACGCTCGATGAGTACACGCGCGACTTACGAAACGGTAAATTCCGATAATACGAGGACAACTATATATCGGCTCCTCGCCGTCGGAATCTCAGATACTCGGGAGACGTCGGTGAGTGCACCACGTGCGCGCTTGAGCGCACGAGAGATTATCGCAGATAAGGGCTCGGTGAATACGGTGTCGTAATGAGCAATCGTGAGCTTAGGATCTCTGAGTGCGCGATATCTCGATGATCCGATGAATCATCGCGATGATTTCGAAACGTCCGTGTACGCGCACGCACCACCGGGCTATCCCGCAGAGGTGTAGCACGGTTTCTTTAATAACACCGCGACGGCTGGTGGAACGTCGTACGAATGTCCTTTGTCGATCGAGCCTTGTGTGTCGCCGTACCGAAAGGCTGAGGCATTACGCGTGTCTTTCGATCGTTATCGTGCGAGAGAGAGAGAGATGTGATAGAATAATAAAGTAAAGTTATGACACGAGACGCTGGGTGTCGCCGGGTGTGCGTATATATACGCGCTTATGCCCTCGTACATGCGCGACGTTGGTTAATAGATTATCGACGATAGCTTTGTGAGCGCAGGAGACTGTGGAGATAAAGGTCACATCTAAACATAACTTTGACACGCTCCAACCCCCCGTCCGCCGGAGATCTGGCCGTCGGGGCGACGCAGATAAGCGCACACCTCGGGGAGAATCGACGCGCGCCCGTACGTATACACGTCGTAAATTACACGTACGCGCGATTTACCTCGTCGCGCGCGGGGACCTTTCCGGGTTACCACGACGCGTCGAGTGATTTCGGAATGGAAATCGACGCGCGCGCGCGCTCCTCCGGTTTCGAGGAGTCCACGGTTAACGCGGAGGATATCGGCGCGCGCCTTCGGAAAGTTCGACTAACGTTGATCTACGTGCTGGAAAGATAATGCATAATACATCTCCGCGACGGAGGGAGTGCGGGGGGGGTGCGGTCATAAATTTGCAATAATGCAAATGCCTCGTAGCTCCTGTGCGCTGCGCGGGCTTACAGCTCGGTAGCCTACTTTACGGCGGTGAACGCGGTTGTTGGAGAATGCGCCGGAGACGCGCGCCCCGAGGAATCCGAGAGATACGGCCGAGACGTGGCCGTTATGGGCCTCGTCGTCGCGGTCTTCGCAGCGCTCCGTCCTGCTGGAAGTCGCGAGCGAGCGCGTAACCTTTTTCCCCGCGCTCAGCGATTATCCGCTAGAATGTGTTCGCCGAGCGCTATATTTTTACGGCGATCGGTGACATTTGCGGCGCGCCCCGACGCGCGGCGGAGCCGCGCGTTTATCGCCGCTCCGCTATTCTCCGCCGCGGAGGATAATAAAGCGGGAACGTGGGCGGACCGTGCGCAGTTTGGCGCTCGTCAAATATGTAGAGCGCGCGTCGCACGAGGAAGCGGTGAGATGTCGGGGACATTTGTCCGTCCAGTTCGTTCGAAAATTCGAGACTCCGCCCGCATAGAAATTTCTCAGATATACACGGAAATGAGGAATTAGCTCGCACAGATAAAAACTCGGTTAATTAAATTTCAACTGCATTGTATGGACAGCTAATTCCTCTTTTCCGTGCCGATTGGAAAAAATTGTCCGAAATTGGTTATCCCGTTACGATACCAATTGGAGATCCTATTCTTATTTCAAGCATGGGATTGAGCCTCTTTTTCGTGACTTTTCTCAGCCAGGTTCCGCTATTAGCTGCAGAGAACCTGTGTAACGAGTGAGAAAGGTTCTTTCGTCGTGGCCAAAGTAAGAGTTAGAAATGAATCTCTTTTGCTATCTCGCCGTGTTGCAGAATTAAAGGTTCACCGTAGGATGAACTGCGAAAAAATGTCGTCTCGACCGGCGCGCCATCCTCCTGTCGCCGGCGGATTACACGGTGAATTTTTCATCCCCGCGTCCGAAATATCCAAGATCAATAGTCGACCGAGGTCGTCTTTACGATCGGTCGTACGTACCGTCTTTACGGACCACGCACGCTCTCCGCCGTCATAGGCCCGGCGATATATAGCCGTGACATGCGTCACGTGCGTAGTTGTCGGCGTGCGTGCCATTAGCCGCGTAAGAGTCGTGAAGTGGGGGTGGCCAGTTCCTCCTTCCTACGTCGGCCGCGCGTTCGCCCGACTTTTCTTGCCGACCCGTCGCACGAGAATCGTACTTTAATGGCAGCGAAGATCACAATGACGCGGGCGAGGGTGGAAGATGCGCCGAAAGTTTCATGGGGGGTTCCTCATCTCGGGAAGATGACTCACCAGCGTGTCCCTGCTTACGCGTTTTCTCTCTCTCTCGTGCATCTCGCGCGAGAGAGTCGAGATTTATGCGCGTCTCTTTCGCGGTACGAGTAAACGAGTTTCCCTTACGAGCCTCTTCCCCCTTCTCGACTCTTCGGCGGAATTTCCTTTTCTTTCGGGCGGAACAAGAGACGGCGTACGCACGAGGGGCGAGATGGCACTTTAATGTTAACGAAGGGCCACGGCCTGTTCTCCCCTTCGCCCGCGCGCGTCTGTGTGTAACGTTGTAACGCGGAGGATGACTATGCGCGAGGGACTCTCGCCGCGCGTTATTACGATTGATAATGCAGTTTCGGCCGGGGGAATTGATGTTTCTCGGTAGATCGAGTCGCGGGATAAGAAGAAGGTACGAGAGTCGTGGGATGGGATAACCGGATGAACTGGTTATTGAAATTAGGTCGGAACGAAGTCGCGAGGCGGATATTTCGGTGAGAATTCGAAATATGTGTCTCACGTGTTCGCTCTTCTCTCTCTTTCTCTTCGTGACGATTGATTTTCGCTCACCTTTGACGTTCGACTCGAGCACGCGGTCGGCTCGCCCGGCGCATTTCGGCAGATCTCTATCGAGGAGGAGGCGCGACGACTCTTCATCAACGCGGATGGAAGTTTACCTTACCATAAAGGAAGGCGTTAAACGGAGAGTAAGAACCTTCTCGGGCGGGCCGCGTGGGACCTGGCTCGTTCGATAGTCCCTTAAAGAAAAACAGACCGCGGCCAGATGCCGCTAAATTGGCACTCGAAGCGGCCCGCCTCGTGGCGGCCGTGGACCGGAAACAAGCGCGGGGGGACAAATTTAATTTGGCCAAAGTGAGACGCGCGCCGCTAACAAAGCAGTCGAGGGTGACGTCTTCCCTCTTCTTGCCGAACGTTACGACGTCTCAAAAACCCGCGGTTCGGCGATTTAATCGATCGATTTCAATCGTCGTGCAACGTAATGGAAACTGTACTCCGGATGCAGATTCAAACGCGAGCTGATATCTTCGAGAAAATATGTATAGCTTTTTTCATACAAATTCTTCCTAATTTTCACGTGTTTTCTAATAGGAATAGATTGTGTAAGTAGTGCTTTTTTGATAAAAGAAAATATATATATACAGGAAAACGTCAAAACCGACATATTAATTTGTTTTCGGGCCTTAAGGCGTTCAGGATAAGGCCTCGAATTCACGCGTGTAAAACACCTTTTACGAAATGAACTCTCTCTTTCTCTCTATCTCTCCTTTTTCCCCTCTCGGTCCCTCGAATTTGAATTCAGAAGAGCGCGAAATTTGCCTTTATATTGCGCCCGACGGAATGGAATTAATATCGAACGCATCGCCCGCGGAGGACTCGGTAATTCTCCTCCTCTTACACGTAATTAATCCACGCCTCCGCAACAAGTCACGGCTCTCGTACGAGCATCCTCCGCTATTTATAGAGCGATCTATTTGCGCCCGCGTACGAGCCGACGGTCATACCTCTCCCGACGCGCGCTCGTCGTGTTCCGGATCGAAAACGCCAGGGAGAGGAGCGGGCGGCACAAGCGAGGCACAGGACCGCGAGGTAAAGGCCGCTAACGAGAGCCCTCCGGACGATTAACATCGGCATTTTAACTACGCGAGGCCCCCGTTGATTTAACGGGCCCCGTACACACCTACGCGTAATCGTGCTGGCGAATAATGAAGGCCGGGGGGGCCTGTCCGACAGTGCCGTACACAAAATCCTCTTTCACTGTGGGGGCGCGCTGTTAGATCGGTATCGCGACGGCACGTGGAACACGCCGGCGGAAGGAACAAACGGGGCCCCGGACCGAGATAGAAAGACCCCGTCGTCGTGAGATCGGCCGGTCGATTTTCTACACGGAGGCGGCGCAACCCTGCGAAATTCAATATCCTCGTCGGCTTCTTTTTAACCTTAACGCGATTCGCTTTCGTTGTCGCGCTTTCTTCGTCGTCGTTTCGTGTTGTCGTACGAATTTACCGACGCGATCATTAAGTCGTATTTCACACCGGCGTAAAATCAGCCGATCGACAGATCTGCCGGTCGCGTTGCGCGATCGCGTTAAATGTGGGTTGCGTTGTCGGTTAGTGGTAATTAAAAGCGAAGTACTTTATAGAGTCGTTTCGGAGTTTACGATCGCTGTAACGGAGGGGGGGGGGGCATTATTTATTGGCGATTTTTGTAGTTGGATTAATAGCCTTACGGTGTCTAGATTTATGTTCCGTTGCGTAATCGCAGCCGATTTCGACGCTTTTATTTTTCGCGTTTCACGCGCACCCGTGCGTGCGTTTTTTTTTAACCGTTTGTAATGGCTGCAGCGTTCATAAAAATAACACGGTGCTTCTTTTCCGGCTGTGAATTCGAAAGAGAGGGAGAGAGATAGAATGAGGAGGGGGGGAGGGAGATAAAAAGAGCGAGAGAATCGCGGAGAATCAATAAAATATCGGACGGGCTTGCTTTTGCATATGGCACGTCGCTACTGCTATTTCGCAGCTGATAGAATAACAGAGGCGCGTGTTTGCTCTCGCAACACGACTTTCCACGCTCGTTCGTGATTTCGCTCGTAATCCGCGCGCAAATACGCTCGCGCAAGGAGGTCGAGACGGTTTCTTACTAACGAAGCGTGCGCCCGTCGATCCAACGGCCGGCTAATCGAGCATCGTGAGATCTGGAACGCTCGCCGATACCGTGGACGGTATCGTGAAGCGCGACGTTCTCTATAATAAGCGCGCGTGGAATTATAAATTCAGGGAGCGACGGTGTGTGATAATTATCGGCGTTCGTGCAAATACCCCGCGATACGTTTTTCGCGCGACATCTTTGCATCTCGACATCCGCCGATGGTCCGTTCGACGATGAAACTTTCATATTTCGATGAGAGAGAGGGAGACAGAGAGAGAAACAAGGCGAGCTGAAGCCAGTCGTTAGATATTAGTTGAGTATTAGTCGGGGATGTGATAACGAATGCGTCGAATATTTACCTTTTAATTAATGCGTAAAAAAGATTAATAAAATGGCAGCAAATAGAAACTGTTTGAAAAAATGCTTTTATATATTCTTTTTCTTTAATTTTATATTACCGGTGTGTAATATTTATATACCGATGAGTGATGAAGGAGTAATGAATGATAAGAATTTACGATTGTTTGATTAGAAGACACCGTGAAACTTTGTATCGACTTGAGGTGAAACTTGAAAAAATGACTTTCGGCCGAGAAATATGAATTTCGGGCCACCGTGGCGGCGGTTTCCAGCGAGCGATCATTAATTCGATGCGGAGCGCGTGCTTGTTGTCCGGCCCGCATTATATCTCTCGATCCTTCGTACAAACGTTCGATGCTCGGCCCCAAATATCTCCCTCATTCTCTCGAACGGGAGAAGCCGAGAGCGTCGGAAACGTCGTCATTGCGTCGTCTCCTCTCCAGGCTGGGAATTACTGGAAGTTTATCGTTTCCTGCCGCAATTGTCGCGCGGCGAGAGTCCGTCGGCCACGCCGGCGGAGCGCCTCGTGGAGGATTAACGATATTTTTATTGCTCCTGTTACCGGCTAATTGCGCCGGTTCGCCTACACCGCGTTCCGATCGAAAGGGCCGATCATTCCTTTCGCTCCTTCGTAACGCACAACCACCACGCAGCGGTCGATTCCGTGTTATCGCGCACTTTTACGCGCCGCAGCCGCTGTCATTACCGATTAGCCGCTCCGAGCGTTTTATACGCTTCGGCGCTTCGCGTTCCGCCGTATCTCGCGCGCGAGATGACGCCGCGCGAGGGAGAGGGACGGAGAGGGATGATGCTGCTCGCGACGACGTCCGAGTGCTAAACCGGTTCCCGGTGCACCGCGGCTTTGTTTACGGGGCCCACCGGGGCCGTTTGTCGTGGCGCTACCGCGCTTGAATTTATATAAATG
>NW_014556310.1:145192-160616 GCF_001313825.1 Dinoponera quadriceps
CCCCCCCCCCCCTCTCTCTCTTCTCTCATTCTCCCGATCTTCCACCCTGTCCACGTTCTCGCGCCGCCGCTTGTCTAAGCACCCAGAGGCTTTAATCAAGGATAACAGCTGTAACGGCGTAATCAGCGACGATCACGGGGTGCTACAGGCAGAACTATTAATATCCATTTGGAAGGCGGCCTCTTCTCGCCGTTGCGTTCCGCGTCGCGTTTGTCCACCGTGCGCGAGTGTGACGGAGGCACACTCAAGCACGCGGTAAAATTGGACGCGCGAGGGGTGCCCGACGAGGGTTGGACTGGACGAGGCGAAGGGGGGAGTACGGAATACCCGCACCGGGCGGGCGCGCTTTCGCTGCTGCGTCGACAGCGAGAAAAGGGGTTGCGAATCGATCCGAAAATACCGAACCGGAAATTGCTGCGCAGCCCGCGCGGCGCGTGCCTGCCCGTCCGCTCTGCTCCCCGCCCTCTGCCTGCCTTCGAGCAGCCGATCGCGAGATCAACGCCTATTTCGGAATTCCCGATTCGTGCATGTGCCCCGACGGTGTGTGCACGCCTGTATGTATTTCGCTTTGATTGCGCGCCGCTCTTTGAAAATATTTGTCCCGCGGCGTACACGTTGCCACGCGATAACCGAATTCCGCGCTGCCGCAGAATTCATCAAGGAGAATTTACTAAGAAGTAAATTGTGTAATTGTTCACTTGAATGTAGCACTTTCTTCTGTGTAACAGTTTCGCTGGTCAGATGTACGCGTTGTATTATTGAAGAGACGGAAATCATTATTAGCAAAAAGTATGTGAGAAAAGTACGGAACACACGTGGTTGTTTCAAGAAATTTTTACGTATTTGCCCAATTTAAGTATTCGCCAGAGGAAGCAAAGAAGCTCTTTATTTCTGATATTGTTAATAGTCAACATTAAAATACTATACTTTTAACGGGAAAAATATGTTTTCATCTAATATTTCGGCGCGTCAATGCATGATTATACGACATATTTTAAGTTATATTTAAATGACGAGAATATGAAACGGAAAGATTAACTTGAGGCGCATGTGATCCACACGACAGCGAACTTGTTAAATATAGTAACATTAAAAATATAACCTCGTTTGTCAACCTCCTAATCTGATCTTCGGTCAAACTGTCACTCGACTCTGGCAATGACAGTCGCACGCGGCACGAAGCGAGCCGCAGCCAATCAGCATCGCGGGAAAAGGCTTGATTCTATGTTTGGGATATCCTATGTTAGCGGAGCGCATTTTTCTCAGCGATACGGATTTAGCCTCTCACATAGAAATTTCTCATGATTTCTTTCAGATACAGTATATATAATTTCGATTGGAACACCCAAAGTTATTTCAAATAAATTATCCTACTACGATATCAATTGGGAATTCCATTGTCCTCGTTGAACGGAGGGAGGAGTCCAGTGAACGTTTACTTTTAATCGGAATTCACATTGTATCTGGGAAAATCACGAGATATTTCTACGCGGAATGATAAATCCGTATCGCTGAGAGGCCGCACTCTCGGCTCGGCTCCTCTTCGAGTCAAGCGGGTAATTCGCCGTAACTTCTCGTACTCGCAGTCGGAAGAGTACAAACCGCCGTTCGGAATCGCGGGAGTAAAAGAGAGAAAGAGATCGTCTCCGAGATTAGAAGTCCCGTTTAATGACGAAAGTGTGCTTTTGTTCCCCCGTTCCGTGGTCTTAATTAAAGGGATCCGCGGGAAGCTCATTTTCCAGCCAGTTTTCGCGCACAAAGCATCGTCGGCGACGATTCCTCCCTCGGTTTTTTTTTCTTCTCCCAGCCTCGTCGTTTCGCCGTGCTGCCAGGCACCGAAATAACGCGCTCCACTGTCGCGAGTTAGCGCGTAATTTTTCGTCCCGCCGCTTAGACGCGCGGCCGTTCTTCTTTCCTTTTTCTCTACTCTCTCTCTCTCTCTCTAGCGAAATTCTGGCAGCTTGTTATAACGAACTTTCGAAACTAGCCGAGATTTGCATGACATTACTACGGTGTGCGCGCCCGCCTGTGCGCGCGCGCGTTCACGAGAGCGCGCTGGGGCGGCGCGCGCGCTCCGCAATATCGTCGTAGCATTTTAAGGGGGCTTTGCGGAGTGCCGACCCCGTAATTTACATAAACTAGGCGCTCAAGAATGACAAAACTGACTGCGACGTAAACTTATAATTCTCCGGCGCGGTTTCCCGCCGACGCCCGCCGCTACTTTAGCGTCTCTATATGTCGCGCGGCAAATATATTGCCGGGGCTCATTCGCTGGTCTTCATTAAGGGCTTTCTTGGTATTTGCTCTCGTTTTCTCGTCGCTTCCTCGAATACCTCAGGTACAGAGTGAACAGCGAAGTAATTCCGCGGCAAACGCGCGCTTCGATGATGAATATCAAAAATGTCCGTAGTCTGTGGAAAAAAAATATCGAAGATAAAATCTCGTCCATCTCGCGAGCATCGACGTAGTGGTAGGGGAAACAAGGAAAAATTAGTATTGAGGGACAGTTGGGGCAGCTTCTTTCAAACAGTTGCTGGCACAGTCGAAGTACTGCAGAAAGAGAGACCCATGCTCATACATTTACTTCTCTCTCTTTCTTTGGAGTCAACGCGAAAGATGAAATAAATTTTGCCGTATGATCGCGACATTCTCGAACTTTGCCCGCGAGGACGTTCTAGCGAAGCTCCGAAAATGAAATTCGTTCGTTCTTCACACAATCGAAACTCGATTCGCGGCCGCTCCTATTTCCGGTGTTACGCCATCAATTCCGAATCCGTCAAATAACGCGCGTTTATGTTATCCGATTTATCAGCAACAACACTCTGTATGCCCGGCTGGAATTATAAAGACTTTCCGGGCTTTGTAATGACGTATAAACTACAAACTTCATTGAACCACCTGTCCAATTCCGTAAATACGTTCGTACATAATGAGCTGATGCGAGTGCGTGTATGCACGCACGCACGAACATAGATATACAACGCGATGAGCCGACAACGAATGACGCGGAAGGCCGATCCGAGCGCGTAATGAGCTAGAATTTCTATTAATATCGCAACCCGCGAGCAACCCGAACGAGCGCGCGCCCTGTTCTCCCTCTCTCGTTGTTGCGGCTGAAACACTCGCGCGAAAACGAAACCTCGCCGTGGAATCGAGGCTCGCGCCTCGGTTTATTGAATTTTCGGCTGGGAAACACGGCCGAACGTGAGGAGAAAAAGCGCGCCGCGCCAAAGGAGCCGGAAAAAGCGGAGGAGAGAGAGTGTCCCTCAATTAAACGTAATTAAATTAATTGGGCCACGAGACAATCAGGCCAATTACCGATACCAATCAACGATCGCACCGCCGCCGCCGACGCGGCTGCACCCACGGGGCTTTTTTACTCGGATGACAAACCCCATTAATTACAGGGCCACGGCGCCGACCCTCCGAAATTAGCACCCTCCGCGCGGCAGAACTGCTGCCAATTTCAGGTGGGTTGGCGCAACCGTGTGCAGTTTTCACGCGTCTTTTCACGGAAGTCTTTTCCCTCTCTCTCGCGAAAGAGCAGCGAGCGAGATCGTTCACCCCGTTTCCTCTCCGTCATTTTCGCCGGCTTAATGCGAGAAAGAGAAACCGCAGAAACGTGTTGGAGTGCGAAATTCGACGTGTCGAATGTCCGACATTTTTGACTCGTTCGCGCTAATATCTCGTCGTGAGACTGGAACTTCGCTCTCGAAGCTTCCCCGGCCGCGAGTAGAAAGAAGATGTCGATGCGCTCGAGACTCGTCCGACCGAGCGAGAGAGCGCAATATCGTGAGAAATCTGTCTGATTGTCAGTCTGATAGAAAGGAGAATGGCCGGTATATACTATGTTGATATGAAAGGAAACATATTTTCACTAGGAATCAATACTGAGCCAGTAGTTATTTCGTACTTTGGATCGATATTCTAGCGGGATTGATCGATTTTCGAACAACTTCGGGCATTTTAATCGGAATCTGTGTGGGAAAATTGTGCGAGGAAATTTCTGCGCGGCCCAGTCGCGTCTGTTTACAAACTCGCGAGTCGCCCGTCGGCGGTAAACGCGGAAAGTAGGATTTAATGTTAATCCGTGAAAATCCGTAATTGCACGTTGCGCCACGCCGCTGACGCCGGCGTTTCGCAAGCTTCGCGGGCGGCGCTGTGCCAATCGCGCGATCGCTTTTACGATCTCCGCCACGGCCCCTACGTGCGTGTGTATCGATATCTCGCGATTAAATGATTGTCGAGATTGATATCTCAATTGGCGGGTAACGATTTCCACGTTATTAAACCGAGCGGCTGTGTGTTCCGCCGCAGAGAAGTATCTACTTTCGCCGGCACTCGCGCGCTGGGATTTCACTTGTCAGCGTGCGCTTTAATCATACGGAAAGTAAGGCTCAAATTGATAGGTAGAAAGGATGTTGAAACGCGTTAATTGCACACGGTAACACGGGTAGCGCGGGCGGTTATAAATACAAATACGTGGGGATGACCGTCGGGGAATACATGCATTATTGGCGATCGGCTTTCGAGAAAGAGAGACGCGTCAACCCGCGCGACCGAGAGAAAAAGAACGGGTTACCGGCGAAGGGAGGAAAAAAACAGGCTGTGATATTGGATTTTAATTTAAGGTTTCCGGATAATGAGGCTTTTAATTACACCCGGCTATGCAATTAACTAATCTGTTGTAAATACATGTATGCAAATACACGCGCGCCGTTTACTTCTGCGGCTGGCAGTTTCACGATAATGTTCGGTCTCGCGAACGATTCGGTGAATAAAAGCGGTTTAAACCGCGCGCCGGTTTATTGCAGTTCGTAATTATTGCCGGTGATTACAACATATGAAATGTACCGCGAATGACGATCGTGCATATTTAATCGTCGATCCGGCGAGCCCTCGACGCGATCCCCTGAAAAAAAGTCGCGTATGAAAAAGTTCGCTCTCCTGCACGGCCGATTGAACAATTTTATTCGACTCTCGAGAAATATTGCGCCGCGCGATCGTCGCTCGAAAGTACGACGCGAGTGTCGTCGATCACAAGTTGTAATTGTGAAGCTAACTACAAAAGCCGAGTTCTCGTCTGGACGTGAGGAAAATCAGTCGAGCGTGTTTCCCATTGTGAGGTGCACACGTTCGAAGGCGCTCCTCCTTACTTTCATCCGTGCAAACAGCGTTCTCGTGACGACGATTCACCCTTCGGACACGGAGCGTGCGAGCCGCTACTTGAGGATGATTAAAGCTAAGCAGCCATTACGCGATCGGCGGGGCTGCAAATCCGCACCCTCGGCGGGTAACAGAAAATTATCGCGACCGCGTATCGCTCCCGACGGGGTTTCCTCACCGAAACGTCCCCTCGCGCCGCAACCCTGCGTCCGTCGCCCGCATTACGCATTCGCGGCGCACGAGGGGATTCCTCGCGGTATTCGTTACTAATGGGCGTTCTATTTAGCGGCGCCCTCCAGGGACGTGTCACGCGTCACTGGGTCCCCCGCGTACGCACAATGCTCGATACTGACAACGCCGTCCGGACGTCAAAGATATCCCAGAAGTCAGGGAATCGTGTTGTTCGCGCGCTTCGATCTCCGTCGTTCATGCGTCGTACGTACGCAGCGACGTGAACGAGCGAGCGAGCGTGTATGTGGTGACACTTTTCCGAGAGGGAGAACGCGCCCCTCGATCAACGTCAATCAGCCGTTAAACAATGACGCGCCGTGCAAAGAGGATTTTATTGTATTGCGCAGAGAGGGAGAGAGAGAGGGGAGGGAGCAAAGTTGAAGGCATCGCCCCTTCTCGCTCTTTGGGGATTCCGCCTCGCCGAGTCAACCCTCCCCGTCAGAATTTGCGCGCGCTCTTTTTCCTCCGTTGCGCCCGTTATTCCTTCCTTCCTTTCTTTCTTTCTTTCTCGTACGTGCGAGCGTGGAGGATGCGCTTTTCGGAGGCGGTCGCGCGATTGTATGACACACGGTCGGCTCCCTCGGAACGTAAACGATCTCGAGGAGGTCGACGGGGAGGGTGAGAATTAGTGTGCGACGGGACGTGTGCAGCCGCGGGGGTCACGGTAAGAATTTTAAAAACATTAACTCGATCCAACGTTGAGGGTGAGTGAAATATTACGAAGGAAGGGTTGCCGTGCTGGTCTGCACCGGCGGAGGAGGAAAGAATCGGGGGGATCTCTGGCGCGAACGAACGATCTCGGTGCCGCGAGAGGGACGGCTCTTTTTCTGTGAAGTCTCGCGCGACACATAGTGTCATGAAACGTAGTGGCTGATGTATATAACAGCTGAATTATATATTTGACATTAGATAACGCTCTAACATATTTGACAAGTATAATGTGAAAATGTCAAACGACCGTTCACGTTTCTATATTTCACTGATTAATCAATCGGAATGAGAAAATTTCATCGAATTGTACCGCGGCTGGCTTTTAACTCAGACCGACGAGGTGCGCAACGTGGAAATCGCGAAACCGCGAATACGTTTGCCCGAGGACAATATCGACAGGCCCGCGCTCTCTCATCCTCCCGGCGTTACGAAAGCGGTTTCGCCCGAAGAGGGGAACCTGGTCGCGGCTAAGCGCCAAGACTAATGGCTAACCACCAGCGCCGGCGAGAGAGCGCGGCGGGTTACGCGCAAACGAATTACGACCGTAATTACCTCGGCTCGGGGAAAGTATTTAATTGGAGGCGACGCGCCCGCAAATAAAGGATCGACGAGAGGGAGAAACTGTCCTTCCCCTCTGTGCGCGATCTTATCTCGCCTCACGCACGATAAAACCGCCGTCTGTCGCGCGGCGCCGCGGTGAAACCATTTGTTAGCGACACGGCAGCGTCGTCTCTCCTTCTCGAGTGAGCGCGCTCCTCCAAAGTGAGTCACGAAAATCGCGTGGGTTTTGCGAACGGCCGTTTATCTGCTGTCCTCGGAACCAGGTCGACAATGGTCGGAAAGGCGGATACACGTGTACGCGGCCAGAGTTTCGCTCACGGGAACTTCGTATGGGAATATTAAACCTTCTCTCCCCGCACCGGCTTTTCGTTAAACGGTTTTTTAGGACGAAACAACCGGCTGAGCGGGTCGTTCGCTACACAGTGGCTCTCTTCCGTTCTGCTTGCTGAGCAGCGCGCTTTGTTCTGCCGGAGGATAGGACTTTACCTTCTTCGAAACAACTTTAAATTCTCACCCGAGGTCTCTCAATATCACCTTTATATACTTAAGGACGCGTAAATCAGAATATCCTCTTCAGTCGGCCGGATGAAATAGTCGTCACTGAGAGGAGCTTCTTAATGTGCTAGCAGCAATCGGGATTACTCGGGATTTAAGAGCGCATAAAGCGTAGACTTTCGTACATAATTGCTTTAACGGTCTCTTTCATTTATAAAGAAATTTTAACATCGTCCTCCGCTAAGCTCTCCCCACTGAAATTTTATTTTCTACCGTAACAAGTAGAAAACAAAACTTTTATTTCCAAATGATAATTATATGTATAATGTTAATTATAATAATAATTACATATCTATATCATTTATTTTGTATTAGAGGTAGGGAGAGAGAGTTTAGCTAGGCAGAGGTTAGCAGAGCACTACGTCCAATTCTGCGGCCATAGCGAGAAAGTTAAATCACTGAACATCGAGCTGGATTCAAGTAACACGAACATAGCGGAAATAAAGAAGTTGTTTTTTTATCTCGAGCCATCGCATATATTTCTCCGAACGTTTCGTACATCAGAAAACAGTTTTCTCCTTTACCAGAGATCCGCTCTGACGGATTTTACGCGATTCACGTGTACCGCGAAGTGGTACCGTACGAAGCAAAGAAACGGAAACGCGATGTTCTCCCAGAGAGAAGGAGAGAAGGAGATACACCAAGTCGTTGTCGACTCCGGCGCTTCTTTCGCCAACTTCGACTCACCTTCCGCTCTCGGCGGAAAATCGGCGTCGGAGCGCGGTAAAATGTCGTACTCCGTCATTGGAGGGGGGAGGAGGGACGAGAGTTGTTTACCCGGGTGTTGCGGCCACTGCGGATAATATACGAGGCGATGAGCGGAGAAAATTGCGGAAGCCCGCCGGGGGTTTGCAGTATCGCGGATGCTCGCCGACCAAGCGCGCCCCCCGTCCCTCCGCGTTCGAAAGAATGAAGACGGCGCTCTCTCCGCCGGCGTTGGCCGTTCCGCCGAAATCGATTCCGTATAGAAAACGCCGTTCGTTGTAATAACGCCGGGCGCGTTATATACGAGCACGTCGAGCGTGCATTTTCCAATGGAGCCCGCAATAAATACGTCTCCGTCCTGTCGGGTGTACACACGCGTGTCTGGCATGACGTCCGCCCGCGTGCGCAGGTAGAACTCGTCAAACTCAACAAGGAAATCCTCCCGAGTTGAGATTTGGATCTTACATTAAGTCTTTAATCTTGCAATTTTCACCAATTTTCTAAATCTATTTTAATACAAGTACGAAATGTTTTCGTCGTGTAGCGACCGTAAAATTAATTCGCCGGCAATGCTTGAATTAAAAGGGAACAAAAATGGAACGTATCTAAACTCTGTACACACACGCTGGCATCCCTGAAGAGGTTAAAGCGACGGGTGTTCACCCCGCC
Source organism: Dinoponera quadriceps (assembly GCF_001313825.1). NCBI lineage: Eukaryota > Metazoa > Arthropoda > Insecta > Hymenoptera > Formicidae > Dinoponera > Dinoponera quadriceps. Next base: position 153,791 of record NW_014556310.1, read on the forward strand.
GCAACGGTAACTCCCTATCGACGCGGTTCGACGCGAATATCGTGGCTTCACGCGCGAGCGACACGTCCTCCTCAACACCGCAGGAATGCTCGCTCGCAGAGAGACCACAGGGCTGATGCACGTACGTATCATAATAATGCGTGACACCTTAGCGCGGACTTAGCGCGCGCGCTCGAGGCGCGTCTCCGAGCGAGACCGAACACTCCGAGATCCGCCGTGCAAACATTCTGACGTAACGACTGGCATTTTGCAGATTAAGATCTCGCGGCGATCGCCGGATAAGCCGGTGATCTCGCGCGCGGAGAACTCGTTCTCGCGCGAAAGGATCCGCCTCGCGGATTCGCTAAAAAAATACATTCTACCGCGCTAGTGAATTATCTCTCGGATACTCCGCCGAGAGAGGATAACGGCGCGCCTTGGTCGCACGAGGCGGGAAACGTCGGCGCGTTGGCGCCATTCATAACTACAGTCAACATTATTATGACACTCGGGGGATATTTATGAAAATTATGCAAAGATATGCGCGAGCGCGTAAAAGAGGTAATGCGATAAACACACGTTTGCATAACGCGCGTAACGCGCATAAGCGCGCGCACGCACGCTCGAGCGGTAATTAACATTGCGCAAGGATAGGTAGGTGTCGAAAGGTGCCGCGCAGCTTCCAACGCTGCTGATTTACGGCGCCGCCTCGTCTTTCGATTGTGCGTGCTCGCGGAAAAGGCCGCGAATCCTCCGCGGTCCCCCCGACAGAGCCGGCTGTAGGAGCGGAGCGAGACGCAAATCCCTGAGAGACACGTATAAATATGAGCCGGCGATGATCGCGCCCGTGAGAGAGAGAGAGAGAGAGTTTAAGACTTTTTAATTAATATAAGAACGTCAGAATTTCGACATTAATAAACATTCACCGTCAAATTCCCACAAGAAAAAGGGAAATCTCGTCGCTCTCGACAGATGTCCTACTTATGTCACTGAAAAATTAAGACACTTTTTCTCGAACGCTCGAATCAACGCTCGTCCCTGAAGGAATGAAACACCGGAGGGCACGGTTGAGAAGAGAACGAGAGAGGCACGAAAACAGGGCTTTTTCGCGCGTAACACGCGCTGAAAATTATCGGGCGGCGACGGCGCACTTTCGCGTGTGCGCCCTCGGTATAAATTTAAATTCTTACGACACGATATCTCTCTCCTCAAGCACACCGGGTACTCGGATCGGATAAGGCCGCGTAAACGCGGCGATTTCAGCGTCTGTCTAACGTGTCATTTGCACGTCGATAGCTCTCGCATGCCGTGACCGGAACACGCGTGGCGCGCACACGCGCCCGATCAAACGGCGGAAAATAATGACGAAGCCAGCCGGGGCGGCGTTATTACTTGCACTTTCTGTCACGAAGGGACGCGAGCATCCGCGCACGCAAAGGGTTGGCGTGCTCTCCGTCGACGAGAGAGCGAGGAAAAAAGCTCGAAGAGAGAGGGAGAGAACCCGTTGAAGTCCGCTTGGAAAAAGAAACGAACCGGAGCAAGCGCCCGCGCACGTTCACGTGCGTCTCTTAATGATGATTCAACATGCCAATAAGTCATTAATGTCGACGCGCCGTCGACGCTCCTCGTAGCGCGAGAGAGGCGCTTGCGGAGGGAAGCGATCACACGTGCGGCTTTATTATAATTTATATCTCCCTCTTCGTTCTCTCTCTCTTTCGTTCTCTATAACACGGGCCGGATAGATAGACCGCTCGTGTATACCCACGCGCGAATATCCGACGAGGCGAAAAAAACGACGAGAGAGTCTGTCCGCCCAGCGCTTCACGACAGGAACGAATCGAGGCGCTTATTTTCGCAGACGCATTCTCAATGAGGATTCGACATGCCGATGCGTCATTGACTGTCTCGCGAACACCGGCCGATATGAGCGCTCTCGCTTCGATATTTCACGCCGATCCGCGAGAGAGATGCGGCACAACCTCGGCTACGGGTTTATTCTCGCGGAATTGAAAAATCGCACGATCCTTCTTTCATTATCGACGTCGGCCGGTTAAGAGGTGTATCGCGACACGGGCATGTTTCGAGAAGGGGATTCCGGGACGGTTTGTTAACACGTTAAATGCCGTGACGTGTCGTTGGTAGGATGGCCGACTCTTGATCGGTCCCTTAACAGTGGGGAATAGAAATACAGATCCGAATAGAAATACAGATCAATTCAACGAACGCAGGTAAGGCTTATTTATTATTATGTTAAGATCAAACAATCAATTGAACATAGTCTTCTATCGTGTTCTAATATAAGGAATCGGTTTATATATAAAACAGATTGATGAAATTCTTGAAATTACTATATAATGTTGTTGATAATCACTGTTTGCAGCCTCATGTCGATCTGTAATTCTAAATTTGATTGTGACTGTAAATTACAATCAAATTTTCATTCTCACAACTGAAACATTCGTTTGCCCGTATTTAAAGCAAATTTCGCCTCAGTCAACTAGACTTGGGCTGTCAATGCGCGGAATCGGTCGACGGCGACGAGAAAGATGAGAACAATTCTGACGACAACGGATTGCAAAAGGTTTGTAAGGAGCGTCTCTCAGACTGATTCGTAACGACGCGAACGAACGGCCGGTTATCGCGAGGAGTAACAAAGTCCGAGGCTCGCGTGGAATCGCTCGCGTATCAGCCGGAGGAAGTAACCCCCCCGCGAGCTATTTTTATAGCGCTTGGTCTCTCTCTTTCTGACCGGCAACATGCTGGAGCACTTGAAAAACACTTGTGCGCATTCCGTTACGTTTACGCAACGATCTCTGTGCGGAGCCGGCCGGGCAAAAGAACAAGCAGAAACGAAAGGCGGGACCCGCCTCTCTCGTCCGCGAGGGGCGCTCCTTCAATACCGGTGGTTTTTAATTTTCAAGTAGGTATGCGCGCCGCACGGTCATCCATCATTTTTTTTCTGCGACTTTAAGTACTTGGCGGTGCGTTCCGCTCGCCCGCTCGCGACTTCGTGAGAAGTCCATTCGAAGTTTCACCTCAGCTACCCCCGATCGATGTCTTCCACACAGGCGCTTAAGCACGTTCGCTTCTCTCTGTCTTATGAGTAATATTAATGAGTGAATGAATGAATAATTACTGACTTCTATTCTCGATGACACGGAGAATAAAAGAAAAAAGTGACGTCGAGCGAGTATTTTTTTCGCGGCTGAGCGAATGAGTGAGAAAGAGAGAGAGAGAATGAAAAGGGATACGCGAGAAATGATTAACTGCGCTCACAAAGAGCATGCATTCATCGGGCGGAAAGCCACCGGTTTAAAGCGTTAAAAAGTAATCCCGGTTCGCGTTACAGCGAGCGCTCGCATCGCGGCAAAAAAAATATGTTAGATTGAAGAAATTTTATCAGGCGGTTTTGAGTTGAGTAGTTTATCTCGATGCAGTTGACACATTCGCGTATATAAAATATTCCACTTTAAAAAGTTAATTCCGACGTCCGTTATTTTCGCCGTGATTAAACAGAACTTTGAAATACCTTTTCCTCGTCTCTCTTTTTCCTCTCCTCTCCTCTTTGCCCTTCGCGTTTCCCTTCCTCCTCCTCCCCGCCGCGCTACCGAGTGCCGCCTTACCCGTTTAATTTCCGGCACATCGCGTTGCCGGCGCAGCGACGAAAGTTTCCCACAATTCAGCAGAGATAAAGCATTTATTGAATCAGATAAAGTTTAATTTACCGTACTAACACGTACAAATACGACGGGAACGTCGCCGTCGACCGCCCCCGTTCTCGATAATCGAGAACTCCTATCCGCTGAATTTACCGTAAAACGTTTTTGCTCCGATCCGCTCGAATTTCGCGTGCTCTTACGATTGAAAAGAAAAGAAAAAAAAACCAACGCGGGCACGCGAACGAAAATGATTTTCGCTGAATCGACGAGAAGACTCGAAGACTCCTTGAAAAGTCAAACTTTATACGCTGTTAGCGTCCGGTCTTTCGTCGCTCGAGCGAGGAAAACTTGCTCACGGCGACGTTTTCAAACGGGGAAACGCGGAATCGGGCGACTGTGGCGGAGATTTCGAAGTTGTGTGTCGCCGGTAAGCGAATTACGCGCGGACATCGCGGCGGAGAGAGAGCTGTCGAATTCGAAAAAAAGCTCGCCAGGACGAAGGAAGCGAGGGTACGCGACAGAGAAAGCGAGACAGCGGAAAAGAGCGCGCACACTCGCCTCGCGTGACTGGTATCGACATCTCAAAATTGCAACGCTCGACGTCCATTGTCACCTATTTCCGCCTCCTTCGACTTTCGCGATAGTACGTACCTATTTTCGACAGGAGAAAACCGCAAGCCGGCCGGGACAGATCGAGGAGGTGGGAAGATAGAATATCTTGTCCCTGTCGAACGTCCGGAGACAAGCTGAAATTGAAGTAATATACAGCCCTCGCGCGCGCGCCGCGGTAAGGTGCGCCTTTAATACCCGCCCGGGGTAGGATGTTCCGCCGCTGGCAAAAAAATTGTTGACAGCATGCCGATAAAATACGTTTGCAGAGTTATTGCATTGCGGACGTTTCTCCGCGCGCGCAACGAAACGATCTTTCACGTCGCGAGGAGATCCGCCGTGGATCCCGCACAGATTACGCGTCGTCTCGTCTGCATTCGTCGTCCGGCGGTCTTAAGGAGATTGTAAGGCGACATAAGTTTGATAAGAGGTTTATTCTTTATAGCTGCACTGCGGCTACGTTGGAACGGAGATAGGACAGGCGAGTACTAACAGCAGAAATTTTCACAAATGCGAGAAGGTAAAGGAATAATGCGTCGATCAACATACGGTGCGTAGAAATGTAAATTAACGAATATGTGACTTAAAGCAATGACATCAAACGTTAATGTAATATAAATAGAAGTATTATAAAAGATATATCATAAATAAAAAATTCATGAAACGAGAGTTTTGTAATGTTTCCTAATTTCCATTTTTTATATTTTTTTAATTAAAAATAAAATTTCGACGAAAAACTACTATGATATTGAAAACTAATATACACAAACGTTATGTATACAAATTTTAGAATTACTTACCTTTTTTTTTTTCTTTTAGAAAATACAGCAATAAAGTTTGTAGTAATATGATTTATATAATTTATGTATGATATAACATATGTTATATAATTTATAATAATTCTCGAAAAATATTCACATGCATATATTTAAACACGTCGTACGCTTCTTTCTATTATCTGTGTATCTCTATTAGATCAATTGATGCATAAATAAAACATCGATAAGAAAAGTTAACGGCAATAATATATTTTCGTATTTGTAATATTTGATATATTATATATAAATATTTATCTCAACTTCGCTTCAAATGAATCTTTATTATGTCGAAATAATGAAGTAAATTTGTAGAAATGTAATTTTGCTCGATAAATACTAATTTTACAAAACTTTGAAATGCCATTAAAAATACGTGTATTACGACCTCTTTGATGCAATTCACTTCGCTTGATAAAATATGTGAAAAATTTCACACAATCCCCCGAGGTCCACTTATACACAGCGTGTAACTTTGTGTCTGGCAGCCTGGTCGGCGGAGAAACAAGAACATTTCGAAAATATATTACGAGGTCGTAAGCGCATAAACGTGGAACGCCAAGTATCGCGAGAATTAATAAACTCAATAGCCGAGATATTTTATCCGAGAATGGTGGACGAGAGGGGGAGAAAGGATGTGGGATAGCGATCTCTGGTGTAATGAAGCAAACGAGCGAGTTCGACTCTGAGGTATACAAGAATATTTTATTCGTCGAAAGTAACAAATATACAATTCTCTCAAATAAATCGTCGGTTTAAATCATGTCTGTCGTAATTAGCTCGTCTTTTTTTTTTCTTTCTCTTTCTCTCGTTTTTTCTACGCGACCGGTCCGCCGCTCGTTCGCGAGCGACGCGCGCCACACACGGCGACTCGTCGTCGTGGTCGTCGCGTGTTCTGCCCCTCGTGCACCGCGATCTGTATTGTCGACACGTGTGAAAAAGGATAACGGCGTTTTTCACGAAACTCTGATGCAACAACAACGGAAGTGTAGCGCCTTACGAGAAACCGAGGTAATTTTGGCACGATTCTCAGAGGAAACGAAAGAATATAACCCACCCACCCCATGTGTGTGTGTGCGCCTCACTCGTGCTCGTTCGATAACGATAATCGACTGAAACGTACATCGTCGCGTCGAGGTGTCGCGAACATCGCGATGTGTGCGTCCGCACGAACCTTATATATATATATATACTCTTGGTGTGTCCTGGTATATCTCTATATATATTTATATAATATATATATATAACATATATATTTATATATATAAACATCCATCTCTAAATGGATATATCTCCATCTGTGTCTGCGCGCGTGTCTTTAGTACGTATGTACACGTGTATCCATCTAAATGCACAGTTCCTAATTACGTCGTCACGGTTATATACGGTTCCCCCCTTCCTTCCTCTCTTTCTTTTTTCGCTCGGCCACGGACCACAACCCGCGCGCTCCTTCCCTTTCTCTCTCTTTCTCTCTCCTCCTCAGGCTGTCGGCTGAAGCATTTCTCGGCTCGTGGTCCTTGACGCGCCCGAAGGATCTCCTCTTGAAGGGGGATCTCTCCGGGCTTTCCGCTAACTCACGTTTATTTACAGAGTACCGACGCGTTTGTCGCGCACAATTAAGGCAGTGTTTCGATGGGTCCGTTTGGAGTTCTCCGGTTCTTCCGCTCTCCGTCCTCTCCTTGTCCCCCTTCGTGGTGAGCACGCTCGCTCGTACTCACTCACTCACCCGCTCACTCCGCCGATCGTCCCCCCCCCCCCCCCCCC